>NC_037594.1:34350201-34471679 GCF_003073045.1 Pomacea canaliculata | reverse complement strand
CATATAATGACAGACTGACACAACGACCCAACGCTTGAAGGTTGCGCTGAGGTCAAGCTTTGTCACTACTCCTCCTTCCGGTCCTGGATCCTTCTGTCTTTGCGCGGTGCTCGCCATCTCTCCCTCACCAGCATCAGGTATCCAGATCACTCGCCGATGCTCATGCATGAAGATCACTACTGCTTAAGAACCACACCGTCGGTCAAGGTTCTTCGCAGAAAACGCTTCTAGTTGTCATGGTTACGGACCATCATGATTCACTTACCATTTTCATTACACTCCGCACTATATATCCTCATTGCTTATTGTGGGTCCACAATAAAAACTGTAAAAATTTTCGAAACAAGATAAAAGATGCTAGAGAAAGAAACAAAGAAAAAAAGAAGAAAGCAGATGTGAGGAAGGAAGAGACTATAAAAGTTCTTGCATGCTTCACGGAATTAGTTCTTCATTTAACACAAAATTTTCTATTTGTCAAATCGACCTTCCGACTCATCTGTTCGAGTGGGCTTATCGCCAGTTATATTCAAAAACTCTATACATTTCATGACTGCCTTTTCTCACATCTCTTCTCCCTTATTGAGTCCCTTTAAAGGCATTGTCATTGTTCTGTCGATCCACATACTGACGTTGTTCTTTTCCTCTATTGAACTACTGTTTAGTCATCGACATCTTCACGATATAAAACGGTAAAAGTTTCAAAACCAATTATGTGACCGGAAACATATCCATGAGTACTCCAAGAATGGAAGCAAGTACCACCACATACCCCAACAACATGAGTTGATCAGGAAAAGAAAGAAATCTCAAAGTTTACGACATTTAACCACTTGTCGTTTAACTGTCCCATGTGTTTCTTTTTTTCACACTAATCCCACGCTCATCCGCAGTCTCTCGCAAAATAACTCTAGACCTCTATTTCCGCACCTTCTAAGTCACAAGGCTTTTTGTCGTCCTTTAAATAGATACACTTCACCCTCCTCACAGCTCACCCTCGTTTCTATCAGCAAACCGCGGATAAGCAAAACCTATGCAAAAACATGTACATCGCTGCCTTCGTCACAAATCTCCAGCCCCTTCCATTTTCAAGATTCTAGAGAACGAAGTATACCTCATTACTCTTTTTGTAAAGAATATTTTTACAGGAATGCCAGTAGCCTCCGTAAGATAATCCCTTCGACATCCGTTACTAGACAACATGTTCCACAAAAGCCAGCGTATCTTTAAACCTAATGGCAGAAAAACTCTTCCAATAAGATCTTTGTAAATAATATCATATCTATTCGTTTCTCTCTTTACATGTAAATGAAAATCGAATAAATTTATAAATTACATTCCTATTAAACCATATTTAAAACGTTGAGCTTCGAATGCACGCTAATGTTCCCCCCATGATCAAGTCATTAACACTTAGGGTCCAACAAGCTATAACTCAAGATACCTGTACTCCTTTTCACTCGCTGGTAGCTCTACCATGCGTTTTTCGAGCCTTCCTTTCCATCTTAACACAAAATGTATTGGAATCGACTGTTCACCTTGACACCGTCCATCTCTCGAATCTCTTTTCGCGCTACTTCTCCTCTCACCAGTGAAGTTAAAAAGGGACCTTTCATTGTCTATTCAGGCAACGCAGTCGCAGTCCGTACCTGCCTGTCGATGGAACCCGAGTGCAAGGGCCTGCGCCCCAACAGATTCCTGCCCCCTCATCTTGCTCTCAGGGATCCAGTCGTCGTTTTGTCCGGAACTGCTTACCGAGACATTCGTGTCAACGAAGATCGCATGTGGGTTCTGATTGTCCACTGACTACATTTCTAGCAGAGGGAGGACCGGTAGCGCCGGAGACTACGGATAGGAGACAAACGAGACCGAGTAAGCGATCCCTTCCCTCGCAAACTCTTCTTCCCGCTTTCCCATCGAACGAACTTCCGCCACCAGTGAAAACCTTACACGGACCGGATCACTGTCAAGTCTCGTATAATACTTGTAACGAATAAACTGTGGTAAATACAAATGAAATACAAGAACTAGTCTTCATGTTTTTGGTGAACTCGAAATACAACAAAGCAGATAGCTGTTATGATTCTCGTAAATTTTATGACCCTTGATTCACAACTTACTATTCATCCTGTCTTATTACCTCAAATATAATAAATAAAACTGTGCAAATTTAAAATTTTGTTGCTTAAGTCGGAAACACGACAAACTCCACTCCTCAATTTAAAGCAAGCACCACCACCCCCCACATCAAGACAACCATAAAACCCAACCTGTAAAAAAACAAATAGACAACTACCTATCTGCTCATATCAATCTGATGTCTTCTTTTCGACTCCACAACAAATTACACTATATACCCTCTACAGGCACGCACTCTTCGTTCTTTTGTCACTTATTTATCTCCATCTATTCTTCTTTCGTCTTGTCCTATTCGCCCCCATGGTATCCTAGTACCGCAACCAACCGGCTCTCCACGCTATCCAGAACGACACATAAACCATTTTTCTATGCTTGCCTAATCAAAAAGAAGCCATCACCCCATTATTTAAAAAACAACAGGAAACAACACCTAATCGCCAAACCGGACATATCGTGTTTACTGTCTGATGAAAAATAAGGCTGATATAAGCCAGTTCAGTTACTCTCCGGTCAACCACTATTTGAACAGCAGTCGTTGTCTTCCTCCATAATCCTGTCTCCCCAGCCCTAAGGAATAAGACTTTATTCAACCGCTTGATAAATCAGCAAACTAGTCACAACTCACCACCGTATCAACCGACTTCGCTTCACAGAATTGCCAACCTTGCCCAACCAGAGTTAGTATCATTTACCTTACATGCTCACTATCTCAAACCCTTCACCCATTTTTCACCCGATTGTCCTGACAAAATCATGAACTACCCAAAATCCTACACACTTGTGAATCTCATTTTTTCTCCCCGCACGTATACAGAATAATAATCATATACTGAACAGCTCTCATACATACTAGCTTACAAACAATGAGGAGATAATAAAAAAAAAACGTCTGTTTAGAAAAAAAACATTTTTGCCCTCACCCCACATAGAGAAAGTATTAAGAATTAGAAAAAAAAATCCTCCTACTACGGCCAATCAATCATCAGCCAATATCAAAATAAATATTATACCTATTTGAAAGAAAAGCTGTAGGAAATAATGAAACCAAAAAAGTACAATAACATCCGAAGAGCGGAACAGAAAACTACCAGCATACCCTCATTACACACCTGTCACTAGAAAAAAGAAAAAAAAAAAATCATAAGGTGCATTCATACTTTGTAGCAACGAATACTTCCCCAAAAGCATCTGTGACCTTACTTTCATTCGAGGAAGCACTACTTCAACTTCTAAAACTGTTCTCACTTTCGTCTCCCGGTTATATTTAGGTAATTGTCTCATGAATCATTGCTCACAGCAAACCCAATTCTCACCAATCGGACACACAAGCTAGCTCCCATCGACGAATAGTCGCGAATATCCAATCATCATCAAGCCAACAAGCACACAGACTATTTAACCTTCTTATGCATAAACTACACCCATCCGACCTCATCTATTTTATGTCTACAAGACCCAAAACAATCCACTACTAAACCATGCTATACCGAAAAACACCACAACTTGTTCTACTCTTACAACTACCAGACCACCAAACAGAGATCCACGCAAGGCCTAGCTCTGCCAATCCTTCTGAGCTTTCACGAAACATAACATCTCCCCGTTCCCTCACTCCCTCACTGTGTTATTGTCTAGGACAACGCCAAGTCCTGTTCATCTTTTTTTTTCGTCAGGAAAACAGTATCAATCACCACAACTCTATGCTATTTAGCGACACCCAATTAAACATTCAACTCCTACCGTCCTACATCAAACTATCATATAAGTCTTAAACAACACACCGTATCATTAGGGAAAATATCTAAAGCTTTGCACCTAGAGAAAAACCATCTTTACTTAACCACACATGAACCGGTCTCGCATAGTATGTAGAAGTAATAAATGTATCCACGTAAATGCTCGCACCGTTTAACGTATTCATTGGAGATGTCTTAACCTTATCCTGGTGAACTAAACACTGTATCTTTATTTAAACATATCACCGAATGAATACTCACAAAAACTTACACAAGGTGCACCAACTTTCTTACTACAGCTTCTCTAATCTAGACAATACACGTACGCTATTTCAGTGCCTGTAGACTAGAAGGTAAATAGGTAATTACCATATTCTTAACCCTCACTACCCTTACACTCGTGCTACCTGCTCCACGGTTTGGACAAAGCCTGCCACGACCCCACCTTCTCACACTTAACTTAAAACACATCGACTCCTTCACAAAATCAGTAAGGTCTAAGCACCCCATGAATACCCTCAACAATATACCAATCCACCACAAACACAACTCGATAACGCCACCATATTGAGCACCAAAACTCCACACACGTTAGCAAAACACAAACACCCCTGACACGCACAAGACATCACTACAACATAACCTTAAAACCATACTGACACGATTCATACACTCAACCATCGCCTGATTGCACACAAACACCCCCCCAACAAAACCCACCAATCTTCATAGCTCACAACACCAACAACTACATCACCAACCTAAGCCTATCAAAAACCAACCCATTTCATCCGATCCACCCCCATCAATTCACATCACTGCACTGTTGATCTCCATGAACCCATACTCCCACATCCGCCCTCCACTCTACAGAAGACTGAAAACCCTTAGCAATGTCAAGGCAGAAAAAAAAACAGCTAACTGCCTCACAAAACACCGCATGAACCGACTACACTTTGTCAGAACATCTCATCTACAACACCACAAACACTCCCAACTACTACAGCCACACACACACAACGACCTACCCCAGGGAGTCACACTCAACGGAAACAAAACCACTCTAGATGTCACAAAACAAAAAACTTAAACACAGACTCACAGATGATCGACCTGAACCTACATTCGCACCTCCAACCCCGCCCGAGACCAAGATCTTACAACCCAACTAAACCAACTCAGAAAAAACGCTGAACTGCACTCTTTCAAAACAACGACACTTATGTTTGCGTAATTCAAAGATCCTCTGTGTGAAAGAAAACGAAGGATGAGAAAATTTAACAACAAAACTACAAACAACGCCTAACAGCCCCACATCAAGGTGCGACCACCCAACCTCACAGTGAGACTTCAAACTCTTTAACCACTAACTCCACACATTCGTTCGAGCGCAATCTTCTACCCTACCAATAATCAATTTATAAACACCACCCAATACCCTACCCACAACATAAAACACACAACCCAATCCACTTCTTACATTTCCCTACTCTGGTACAACTTATGTCTTAAATCTTTCAAAGCATCAACAACACTCCGAAACGTTCTCCCCAAACACCGTATCTCTACCTCAAGACGCTTATTATATCATGTAACCTACAAAACGATAAAACTTTCAGCACAACAGACACAGGCTTAACTTAAACAACATTCACCAACTAAACCACCACAGTATGTTAACATGATTTTTAATCACCCATATAACTACGCCCCATGCCACCATCTCGCATGCCTCACACACACTCAACTCTAAACGACAACCGCCCACGCCCCCAGACCAATCGCACATCCATCCATCCAACCTATACTAGATACAGAGAAAAACATCCAGCCAACACACAACACACAGATATGCGAACTCACCATAACTCATAATCTTTCTCCTCCAACAATAATATCACAGAACTTAAATAATTACACCTATACACATCCCAAACCCACTGAATCCTATATGCAACTACCTTAAGATACTACTACACACAAAATCAAATACACATCATCTTGACCTGAGTGATGTAAATGACATATGTTAAACAAGAAAAGTTTCCAGTCAGTGGCCTCGAAACGTCATCTCTCATAAGTATCACGCCGACACAGACGAACATAATTTACTTTGCAGTTTCGTCACAGTTCAACCTACCACCTCCGACGCACAACAACAGACGTCTAGCACAAATCAACAAGCCACAAGCTAGCCATCACCACAACACCATATATAACACCTAATACGGACTCATACAAACAGAACCGCCATAGAGCGCGCGCCACATGCTACCACAACAGTCCACCTCCACAATAAACCTATATACTAAACGTACATTCCCTAGCAATATACTACATCCAATCCAAACCAAAGGAACCACACACAGGAGGCCCTCCAGACACACCCAAACAAACAAGAAAAAAAATACAAGGACTACAAGACCACCTCACATAAAAGACCACCTACCGGCAACGGGCCCAAAATAGACCTAAAGACGATACGCATATTAACACGCCCTCAGCTCTTGTGTTGTGTGTAACGAATTTTCATGAACATTAAATCATCATACTCCTCACTATAAAACCACGTGAAACAGCAATCTACCATAAGATAAGCCTGAACATACTTTAACCATATAAACAGCTGCAGAGAAGAAAACAGCGAACACGAGACACCTAAGCCACAAACACCACACATTCTTTTACCATAACCTCACACATCTTTAAACCAACTCTCACACGCTTCACAACCCACAACACACGCTTTCTTCCCAAAACCTTCCACCCACGGTCCCCTCCACGCCCGACACACCCCGACACACAGACCAGCATGACGTACATCCTCACCTCCCGACTCACCCGAACAAGCTTGCTACACCACCAACCACACAAGTAGCAACCCCCCTGAGCACCATTACCCAAATAACCAGACCCCCCATTAATATCCAACAGTCGCTCGAACGTCAGATGGAATACACAAAAGCCAAGTCGACATTCCCAGAACTATAAAACCCAAATAACCAAATCTAATCTTCCTTCCTCAAATGCATCAACTCCTGACATCCTCATTACATGGGATATTTTTCCAATTAGACGTACAAACACCACCCATGCCCACGCCCGCACCCACACACACATATGAAACTTTAAAGGAAGTTACCGCCATCTCACATATCTTTAATTAAGAAAAATACTGTTGTATAGAACACAGTTATCCAAATTATCGTGTCTGGAACCTTAACAAACAAACCCCCACACTAGCCCTTACTCTATTTCCCACATTATTTAAACACCACACAACCACACGCTCCCAACAATCCTACTGTAATCCATATCCACAATAATAAAACAATTCCTATAACACATGGTTAAACACACACACTACCTAACAACCAAGCAACCCAACTATCCTGCTTCGTACTAAATTGAATTTTCTTAATCTAATTCCCGCAAAACATTGCCTACCACTGTGCCCACCAAACATCCAACACACAGCCCCCACACGTAACTAGAACTTTCTCTCCCCACGAGAGCACGGCAAACACCTCAAACTCCTAAAATGTTTTAAGACAACACCACTCATACAAAACGCAGTCTATTCACACTAAAATACACGACCTCAATTTCTGTTAATCAAATAGCTTCTATAAATAAAGGCAACCTCCTCGAGTTAAAAATTTCATTAGGGATTTAGTAACCAGTTGCATTACTACAAGAGTATTACTCTGTATACAAGTCATTTCATCAACTCCAATCATACCCTGTCACCTGCTTACTATCATGAACAAACGTCTAATAGCTACAATCAATACATAACACGAAGACTTCTTAAACGGGTTACCCCTTATGCAACTCCACACCCCCTCACACCCAATCGACTTCCCAGCAAAAAGCCACAAGAAGCCCTGTAGCATAAACAACAAACCCCCGTCCCTCTGCTTCCCAGACATTATAATCCCCTCCACAGGGATGATTTCGTCGCTTCCAATAATCAAAAACAAGCCACTAGCACGGTAACAACATATAATACATCCCACACCAGACCAATCCCTCACTTACACATCCCAAACATTCCATTCCAACGCCACCCAGCAATACCTAGCACAACAACCACCACCTTACCATTTCCCAAACAACACGAGAAGCGACACAACCTCTCAACAATGCAATCAATAACCGATATATGCTGCCAGATAGGATGCCCTCTCTATGTACAGGCAGCCCCGCCAAACAAAAAATACACACAAGACCGTTCCACCAGTATAATTCCGATTCTAGCCAACCCCATCCACAAACCGCTCCTGCACTTTCATCAGTTGCACTCGCACCTCCATTTCACATTTCTTTGACATTCCACACATCCATCTTACAACCAACCTGTAGACATCCCCAAAAAGACTTTTTATCCAACTTCCCCAACTTACGACATTACCAGCTAGGGGGACTAACTCGAGATCGTGTTCTCTCCTCTTGACTGAAAACGCTCCTATAAACCTTTTCCCATACTCTTTCAACACACCACACCCACCCCACACACAGAACAAACAACCCCACAAAAAACACCCAACACAACCAAAACCAAACGTAGTGTCAGGAAATAGGCTTCATTCATCTAGGGAAATAAAAGCCGCTTCCAAAAATTATTTCACCCTGCATCGTTGTATTTACGCGACAAAACTGTACGGTATGGAAATCACAAATGAAATCCTACTTAGTTTCCACTCAAAAAAATAAATAAGCTCAAGCAATATCAACCGCTTCTCTGTAAATGAAATCCCTAAAAAATAATAAGACTCCAGCATCGTGTTGAATATCTCTGTCTCCTGCTCACATTATCCAAAATCAAATTATCGATTCCTTTCATTTCGCCTCTTTTATCAAACTACAAAAAACGAGACGATAATGCGTACGACATTAAAGGACACGATGGCTTTACAAAAGAATATGTCGATTTACAAGATCGAGTTTTCCCACTGTTCATTAAAAACAATAATCATGTCTGCACTGGTTTTGTATTTTTGCTTTTGCTTCAAGTTTTTTTAAAAGTCTAAATAAGATGGAAGATTTTTCCCCAAGATTAGTTCCTGTAAAGTTTAAATTTTTGCCACATTTGTAATATCGTTTACGTTAAATTCTAAAAGTATATTCTCTTTGAAACTTTTCAAGAAAAATTCTCTTTCACCTTTTCTCACTTTGAAAGCTAAGAAAACAGATTTTTTTACTCTTTCCCGATTATTCACATTAATATGTGTCCCTAGTAAGTGTTATATATTACAGTTAAACACATATAGCACACTCCAGCCTGCCAGACCTCAATAATTTTAATTATCTAAGCGCAGTCGCGTGTAACCTCAGCAGCACATGATGAGAAGAGCAATGATCAGTGAACCAAGAGACACACCATAGCCACACGTACTACAGCAGCACTGAAGAGGTCTGCATAGCCCTGGATAGGTAATAGAAAGGAAATCTTCTTTAAAATGTATTTTATATATAGATAAAATATTTTATAGAAACATTTTGGCCATGACAAAAAATCCTAGGAACAATGTAGATATATTAATCGAAGCTAAAACCACTTACCTGAAAAGAAAAAAAGGTAAATATTTTATTTAAAAGATAAACTCAGGAAATTACCTTTCATCGAGGCTTCAAATACACCGGAGGTAACGAGAGTTTCTCTTAGAATTGTACATTGAGGATTATTTACACAAGGGCTTGGTAGTTATACCATAGGAAACTATTTTTAAACAAAGAATGACTATTTTTAAACAAAGAATGACTATTTTTAAACAATGACTATTTTTAAACAAAGAATGACTATTTTTAAACAAAGAATGACTATTTTTAAACAATGACTAATTTTAAACAAAGAATGACTATGTTTTAAGCACTATTTTTTAGAATGACTATTTTAAACAAAATGACTATTTTAAACAAGAATGACTATTTGGTAAAATGGACTAGTTTTAAACAAGGACTATGTTTAAGACAATTGATACTATTTTTAAACAAAGAATGACTATTTTTAAACAATGAATGAATGGACTAATTTTAAAAAATGACATTTTTAAACAAGAATGGGACCTATTTTTATAACAAGATGACTACATACTACATATCATACTTTAATGCTGGAAGCAAACGGGATCGAGCAGTGATCCATCCAGATGGTTTTTTTAACGAAAACAAATTTTTTAGTACATATTTTTTCGTCTAAACGTATGTCGAATGATTTCAATTCTTATAATGAAAAAAAAATATTTTGGTATAGATTTCAGTTGGCTAAATTACACGTGTCAATACACGTGCTTTGATGGAGGAGACGATTTTAAAGAGGCATACGACTGTGAAATCCGTTCATCAGATTTGTTTTTTCTAAGAACCGTCCAAAATATCGTGTAATCTCTCTTTCGCGGTCGCGCCCCCGAGACAAATTTTAATTCAGAAAGGAAGAAAAGTAAATGAATTTAGTATTTTGAGGATACAAAAATACCACTATGAGAGCCTGCGAACAATTAGCATGCTTTAAGGTTGGCTGTCAAAAAGAGTGTCCAGTGTGTCAATTTGTTTACTCAGGAATTTTTCTTCCCTCCTCTATTTTCATTTAAGGACATTAAATTTCATTGAGTGTGGACATTAGAATGGTGGTGGCCATCCCCTTGTCATGCAGAGGCTGTGAGATGAGAGAGAGGGAGAGAGGTCAGAGAGGGACAGATGAGGGGGAGAGAGAGAGGGAAGAGCCAGGGAAGGAAGAGAGAATGAGGCATAATCACCGTGCTATTCTGAGAGTTCCCTGTATGGCGTGTTTGACCTTGATGTTGCGAACAGAGCCGTTTGACGAAGCAGCCAGAGTAGTTTGTCCAGAAGTGTTGGTGAGCTCGTGGATTGAAGAACGACAGGTTCCATTCTCTGGGAGCAGTACCCGTGTGGCATCGCTCTACACCCCACAGAAAGAACAGGTTAACAAGTATATTCATTTGGTTGTTATGCAAAGCGAAATTAAATTTCCTTTGTGTGACTAGAAATCACGTGCAAAGCAACATATCATGTAATAGAAACATATCTAGAGATTGCAGTTTAAGTATAAATGTTTCGTATTTCCGGTTTGCGTCACGGAATTTTGAGTGAGCGGCTTTTTAAAATTGCAAAAGCAGCACAGTCTTTGATGTACACCTAACGACGCATTTAGTACATAAATGAAACTTTGGTCGTTATTCCTTAGAGATTATAAAAAATACGTATTCTTTTATTTACTGTGATCAACAACTTCATTATGTAACGCTTGTCATGAAAACAAGAAAAGTGATATTTTCAGTGTATCTGGATGATCGAATTAAAGTAACTTTGCAAAATAATGCCTTTTAAAACATTACAAAGCCACGAAATCACGTATACAACACAGAAAACATAGAAACAAATCTTTGCAACAATGCTTCTGGAGGTTCAGACTATCGTTAGAGACGAAAGGAACTGGAAGCTGCTTGCAGACAAAGACTCCATTAGTGAATGTCCTCACGAACACTTTGACTGCAATGAAGCAGACAAGTTATATGACAAGAGCTTTGTTCTTCATTTTCCGAGAATCTCCAGTTCTCTTTGTTCATCGTTTGTGACCGTTCGTATCCTTCCATGAGCTCCGAGAAGGTGCTCAGTGTCTCTTATTATTACTAAAGTAATGTTACGACATGATGAGTACTGTAGCCGCTCACCACAGCAACCAGCAGCCTGGTAAGTAACAGAAGATCGATGTTTGTACGAGTCAGGTGCCGGCGTCTCCTCTTCCTACTCCTGTCCAGACTCTTCTCCTACATATTTTCTCATTTAAAAATCTCTTGGGTGAGCTTCCAATCTTTCTTGCTTCATACCAAAAATAAACTCATATTAAAACGGGAATTCCAAAAGGTGAATATTTATCAGTTCTTATCCTTCATAAAGATGGAGATGACACTGGCGGATCTCAGACCGACCAGTTGACTCCTTTGAATTATAATCATTTAGCATCCTATGAGCATGCATGAATAAAAACATCGGTGAAGACCGGAAGCCATTAGCCCACAAATCCACTCCACCAACATCTAATTACCATCATAGGCGTCCCACCATCAACAAGCTGTTCTCGTCATCATTGCAGCCAGTGAGCGGACGAGATATGTCTCATTGGCAACATTCGGCTGTTCTGCTCCAAAATCATAAAAGGTCGACTTTGCTATGTTTTAGTGGAAATTGTCTGCAGCTGAGTGTCCGACATTTTTCATCCTTCTCGTTATCCCTAACACGATCGCTCGCAGGTGTTTAAAAAGTTTTACCTGAATACTAATCAGTATTTTTGTACAGGAACGTGGTTGAGATGAACAATCAGAGCAGTTTCAGGTTTGAGTAGGATGAATCTTCCATTATTTATTATTATTTTTATTTATTTTTTATTTCTTTATTACTATTATTATTGTATTTTTATTTATACAGACAGGTAGGACTTTCTTTGTCACCTTAGATCCCTTACCTTGCACATGCTGTTCTCTAGACACTCGAATTACTTCACCTACATCCAAGTATTGACGCCATTGCTTGCTTGTTTAATATTGGTTTCTGTAGTCTTGGAGTGGATATGGGCTTGCAGGACGACTAATGAATAGCAATAAATATAAAATCTGGGGAAAAAGCGTCTATGTTTGTAGACTTCTTTACTGGTTAAGTGTAGCTTGATTAGTGACTGGCAGAACAGTTGTCTTCACAAGTAATTCCTGTTTAAATCGTCTGGCTGTTAAAGTAGAGAACTAATATTGTCTGTAGGGAATATGGGAAGAATGGGTGAGCACAGATCTTGAGATGCACTGTGGCTTCCCTCAGGCAACGATTTGGCGAGTGAAACCACATAAAAATAGTTTGTTTCTTCACACATTTCCAGATGGTAATCTCTCCTGCTCAGATAACAGACACACTCCTAGTGGGGTCAGCTGACATCTGACAAAAACAAAAGCTCTGTAAACTGTAAGTAAACCAGGTACGGTCTCTGAGCTTTGCCATCGAGCCTGTCTGACTGCATTCACAGAGAGGACCTGGTGTGGGACATTCATTGCAAACGTCGTTAAATTTACTCATTGATAACAAGTGTACAGCGAGCTGCACTTCGCGAACACAGGTGCAATTTAAATTCATATAATTTCCTTTTAAAGTGCAAGCAAACATGAACCTAGATTTTTTCCAGGTGCTAGGTGAAGACTGAGTTGCCTACCAAAGGTAAATTCTTTCTCTATTTAAAAAAAAAGCAACAGGACGTGGGTTAGTCAGACCTTTTAATGATTGTTTGCAACGATGGTCAAGTAAAACAGGAGTGATAAAAATAAATTACAAAATATCACTTTGTTATACCGATAGACACTAAAGTATGATATGTCAAGAAAATTATCCTCATCATATCTTTCGAAATTAAGATTTTATCAAACCTGAAATAGTCTCAAGACCAAATCTCTCTATTTAAGAATAATCATGCACTGCACTTGTCGGACGACGACTACGATGATGACGACGAATGATGATGATGATGATGATGATTTATTGATGATGATGATGATGATGATGAGATGCATGGGGATTGATATGAGGATGAGATTGATGTACTTTACGTTGAATGAATTTCTTACCCTGGTGGTGTCGAAACGTGGGGATGTATGCGGTAATCTCTGGTCTGATGCTATCGGTTTCAAGGGGCGCTGCAGGCCAGCACCTAGGATGTTGTCGCCAACCCCACACGACATTCCAGCTTTTTAGACCCTGAAAATGGTGCACAGGATAACAACTAACATGAAAAAGCTCACAGATACCTTCACGACAGGTCGCTAGATGAAGGCTTTGGCCAGTGAAGTGTTAATGACAATGCTGATGAGTGTTAATTTAAAGCTGTAACAGACCGCATTTGTTTCTTTGTGAGAGCTGAAAGTCAAGTGACCTGTTCATATTGTAGTAAAAAACTGTTTATTGTCATTGGTTTTGCAAATCAGTAATACTGGATTCATTGCTTTATCACACTTAACCGTTCAAATGTTAGAGTGTGTAGATGTTTACCTTGCACGTTACAGGAAGGAAAGAAAAGTGATGACGATACGACCAAAAAAATGTATATACCTACCTATCTCATGCAAATCTAATTCAAACACACTTTTTCTTAAAATTTACATCGGATTGTCTCACTTTTACTGCCCAGCTAATCGTTGTTGATGATGTGAGTCTACCCATGTAAAATGTGGCGCCATGATAATAAATGATGGCGTATCGATCTTTGAAGACCTGGAGGGTGAGCTCTCGAGTATGAAACGAAAGATTCGCAAGCGGAAGAAGGAATACTGTTCAAGACCACTAGTCCCGAAAATCCGTTGGCAGCGCCTGCTCCCAGCTTCAGACGAGTCTATAAAGTGCCAGCCAGATGTACCCGGGCAACCTGGACAGTTTTATTGCACGACCACGGGACAGAGTGGAGGCTCGACTCCATGTCTGGCTTTTGTTTCGGTCCTCTTTCAAATTTAGTGGCAGATGCAATGTCCTTATCGTGTATCCATTCTTCTTTTTACTCTTTACGACTGTTTTCTTCAATTCTTCTATCCACATATCATCAATGCTTCGTCCGTCAGCATGCCTCTCTCTCCAACCAAACTGTTTGGCTATGTTTTGGAGAAAACATTTTTCTTGTCCATTCTTAAGGGTCCTCATTTAATTTCGTCAGACTTCTCTGTAGTTTTTACTTTTTTTTAAAAATCTTTGTTCCTGTTGTACACGCGTTGTGCAGTTTGTGAACCGTAACCATGATTTGGTAATAACAATTAAACGAAGCTTCTGTCTTAAAGTGTGAGTAATTGGTGCTAATTACTAGCTCCACACAACTGGATACAAGATACACACTTGCAACCGCATACACAGAAATATTCACAACACAGACATCTCCAATGTCGACTGGATACGTCTACCTTGTGAAGCCAATGAGACAACCGAGATTGTTAATTAGGTGTTTCTGTGCAGAAACGATCTCATCATTTCAAATTATTTCTGTGCTTGGTAACATTGTAAATAGAAAGGAGATATTAACTCAAATCTGGGGGCATTTTTCCTCTAACTGTATTTAATCATTATAAAATATATTCCACCCTACCAGACCCTTACATACCAAGACCAAGAGACTACATTCGCGAGAAAAGGCGGCTTAGGAATATATTCTCTTTGTCAAGATGATTTTACTTATAGGATAACCAGAAAATCTCGTTTTTTTCGCCCCTGGCTGGAGACTATGACTGGGTTAAACACACAAATCACAGCGATTGCTGGTTGCCAGGCATCCACGTTTCAACGCAGGACTCCCGAGAAAGTCTCTTCTGCTTTCTTAATAAGTCTGGGGTTGCAAGCAGCTTTCTGCCTAATGAACCCTTATCGTGCTCAGGTCAGGCACTTGGTTATGGCTCAAGGTGTAAATTCTCTTAGTTTATCTAAGATGACACAGCGGTGACCCCTTCTCAAACCATCCGATGATTGCGCCCTCCGATAAATAAATCCCTTGTCGCTGAAGATGTCGGGTTGTCGTTGACTGAGGCGAGTGGAAGTTAGTTGTGGACACGATTTACACCCAGACACTAAGAACCAACCACATATTTGTAAATAACAATAAAGGGCCGGTCCCCCTTTTCAAGTTTCGGCATCCGCATCTGAGGTGAGTTTGGTAAGGGACTAGTTTTGGTAGAGGCAGATGATGGTGATGATGATGTTAATGACGATGACGACATAGAAGATAATGATAGTTACCTAGATAAAAGGTCGTGTTGTGATAGTTAATCACTTTTACGATGCAGTCGTCTTTTTCCCTGGCAAGTTTTCTGATCTGCTCTTTGGCATCCATGAGGTTGACCACCTGGAAGCAGAGAGGTCCTGGATGTTAGGACAATGAATGTTGTGCTTATGTTACTTGGCAAGCTATTTTCGTTTTAGTCTTGGCAGCTAGGAAACCATTTTAATATTCATTAATAACACAGCTTGGTGCCGCTTAGCACCTGCAATGGGACAGCATCAGATGCTCACATTCCACACTATCAACCCCTACACAACATATGGCTTTCCTCCAATGTTGACCCCATGACCTCTCTTGCATCAACACTAGAGGGGAAAATATGAAATATGTCAAGGAGTTTGTAGCCTGGATATATTTACCACAGAAAGTATTTATACGACAATATATCATGACCTTTTTACAATCAAAATAAAAATTAAATAATACATTTTAAAATGTAAACAGATTATTTTAGATAAACTGCTGTACATTTATGGTGTACACCAACACGGTTTGTACTTGTCTTTTACATATTCTTACTTGAGTCATGAAGGAAGGACTTCAGTCAACACAAAAGATTCTTTCTACAGACATTGCAAGAACAAAGATATGAGATGGAAGTTATGAACACAAAAAGCTAAAACAAAGATGTTTATTCACTATAGCTGTGTAGCAATTGTTAGGAGTTATATGATACTTACGCAAGGTTGTGAATTAGTGACAAATATTCAGAAACATATCAAGTTACACAAAGAAGCACAAACAAAACATGCAACAGAAAATTAAATAAAGAAAGGAAGGAACAAACAAACAGTGAGGAAGAGAGAAGACTTGAAAAATGAGTGCCCTCGCCAGTTCCTGACAGATAAGTCTGATTACTCCACAGACAGATGACTTATCTTCCTGAACATGCAATCAGCTAAACATGGGCTCACCTCTCTGCCCACAAAACACATAAAACAAACTTTCTGTGGACACACACGAAGATGTTACAAAATGTATCCTTCCAATAAAATAATCTGTGAAGCGAGTCGCTATCCGATGTCTAGACAAATTCATCTAGCAAGTGGAGTCTTGTTTTCCACAGCTTTTCCAATACCTCACCTTCGCTATTTTCTAAACTGGTAATAATAAGTAAATTGAGTGGGCAAGCAGCCAAAGTCACCGCCGAAAAGTGAATGAGTATCAGGAATTCTGTCTTCAAAGTTGTCACTTTGGGTAAAAGGAAAATAAATTCTGGAGCATATTTATAGAGCTTAGCCAAAACAACAACAACCACCAAAAACAAGCTAACAACCACCGCCCAAAATAATCAGGTCTAAAAAGTAAATACTGCCGAGCAGAAAAATCTATTAAATAAAGTGGCTACATGTGTGTGTGTATGTGTTCGTCTGTTTGTTAGTACAATGTGACAAGAATGTGGTCAGAGTATTTGTTTCGACTACGGCGCGGTCATAGATTGTGGTCAGCATCCATTGCCTTGTTTTTGTTTATTATCTTTACTCTTGTGACTCCAAATGAAAAATGAAGCTAATAAATAGTTGTAGTTTGAAATCGTACTGATGCATGTGCGTGTGTGTGGAAAAAGAAGGGAAGGAGAGAAATAAAGATGGAGGAACGGAGCGAGAGAATAGGAAACAGCGAGCAAGTAATATGGCGTCTTTTTTTCACAAAATCAGTGGCAGAAAAAAGACTCTGGGATAGGTCAAACACCCCGTTTATTTATCTGATAAACAACAAAAATCATTGCCATTCATATCGCTATAAAGTGCCTAAAAAGAATGGAATGTGAAGGGCGGAAAGAAAAACAGACTGAAATGACAGATTAGTCACGTGATGACTAGTTTAACAGCTTGCTGCTGGGCAAATGTTCCATTATGCTCAGTTCATGCCAGACAGGCCTTCAAACCACTCTCTACAGCCATCAAGATGAAAAGTATTATTTACGAACATGAAAGCTAGCCCTGGGCTGGTGTGATTGTCAGGTCTCGAACCTGACTCCCCGGCTTCATGGGCGTCGACTTCGGTAAGTCTGGTGTGACTAGTCGACCTGCCACTTGAGACCGGGGACTCGTTTTCACTACAAGCCAACGGAATTATTTTCAAGTTGAAAAAAAGTATTTGACTAAAGTTCTAACAACATACACCAGCTCTTAAGCCTGATCGGTCTACAAAAGACTTCGGTCTCGTTCTGACAGTTCTAGAACTAGTTGTTGGACTTCATTCATTGGATCGTCCAGACCAGATCCTTCGACTTCGCTCTTATCCTTGCCATCCATGTCTGAGACAGAGAGGCCTCTGGGTAGGACAATTATTCAGCAAACACAGGAATCAAAGTGACCAATGGCTGTGTTCACAGATTGTAGAGTCTCGTTGGCATAGCAACAGACGCTGGTCAAACATGTTCCAGGATGATGAAGCAATCTGATTTTAAGCTTATCTTTATCGTCAACATGATTACGATGACAATAGGCAATGCTGCAGGAAAAGGAAACCTTAATTAAAGTTTCTTTTCAAATGTGTGTTAGTGTGCTCTCGCTGTCTGCATTGAATTTGTCTGAAGAAAACAGGTGAACATTCTAGATACAGTGAACGGGTAATACACATGCCAATACTCTACATGAACTGAATGGTAAACATCAGCATGAACATGGCCTAACTCGATGAAGGAACACAGGAACATGACATGAACTAAATGATGAACATACCTTTAAGCATTATATGTGTACATTTGTATGAAAATTATATTAGGAGGGTAAATCTACACACAAACTTAACGTAGCCTTGTCTCTCCAAGATTAATAATTAATAATTAATAAGTTCCAAGACCAGACGGTCTGAAAGGATGGGTGCTCAAGTCCTGCAATGGTAATCATATGAGTGTGTTGAATGTGACTGTATTTTGTTTAATTCATTATTATTGAGAGCTCCCAACAAAGGAAAATTCCATCTCTTTTGTAAACAGAATTAGCATCTTCGAGGTCAGAATAAGTCTTTTCCAGAACAGTAACCCGTAAACACAAACAAAGATGTACTAAGTCGCAGTCGATTAAATTACTCTCATGACACAAGTAATAAAATCTATTTGCAGGAAATTATTCACAAAAGGATGACAAAGATAAAAGTGCAGACACGCTGACACTCAGACAGACTGCCCGACAGGCGAATTTAACAGCGGGTACGCGCATGCGCAGACACCTATAAAGGCCAAGGGAGGCTAGCAGCGAACACCTCTCTATTACAGAAGGAGAGAATCGCTAAAGCCGCCATTAAAGTCCTCCCTCGTTTTATTGGCTTATACTAAGGCGCGTGGTTTGGGCCACAAAACTCTCGCCTATCAGATGGGACTCCCTTCGTTAGCCCTGTATGCCAGGCTCGAGCTGAGAGTTGATTTACGATGTTTGGTGGAATCATCCAGAAACGTTCCTGGACGTCTTCTTCACAGCAACTCGCCGGGGTTCGGACCCAATGTAAGCCACAGAAATATCAAGGGAGGACGATACGCAAACAAACTCAAAGCAATCAGAAGGGATTGATTTAATAAAAAAAAAATAAGTCCTGCACATCTCGTTGGCCCTGCACACTCAATGAATGCCACACACATTTTAAATTGTCTATGATTCCTGCTTTGCTTGAATATCCACACACGCTCTTGTAGAATGTCTTATCAGGGATCTTCAGGACACAAACTTGCATTTCTTCGTTTACTTGGTACAGCAGCACTTTGCCAATATGTTTCCTGAATAAACGAGGATTTAGAAACAGAACGGGTCAGTTGTTTTGTGGATGTCTGCTGGTAAAGTCAGTATATATAAACATGGAGTAAACTACTAGTCATGTGCAGATTTTTATAGGTAAAGCTAACAGATATTTAATACTTCCTCAAACCTGGGTAAATATTCCTCTTCCGTTATCGAGTTGCACACCTAAGAAGATCCCAGTCCTTTGGATCCAGTGAACAGGGTTAGAAAAGCAAGTTGCAAGGTGAGCACAGGTGGGATTAAAACACAGGAGTTCCAACTCGGAGAAATGACGGTTCGATACCCGCGTGATGCACTGAACTTTCTTTGGTCGACTCAGTTGTCGGAAATAGGTAACTGGTTTTATAGAGGGTTGAGAAAGATGTATGAGTATGATAGCAAGAAAGAGATGATGAGTACCACCCTGTCAAATAACTGGCTCTGTTATCTCTAACATCTTACTCCCAAATAACTGTAAAACTATTTTTATCCTTTATCCTGAAAAGTACAGGAATCCCCTTCACCTAAAAAGCGTGCAACAGAGACAGCCAAAATTTACTCAGATTTTGAAAAAGTGGATAACATAAACAATGGAGACTCCTGATGATTTGTGTGCGCGTCCTGTTAGTGCAGCAGCTGAGGTGAGCGACTGCTGTGAGGCTTCCAGCTGAGGAAGGGTTGATGGAGGACTAAAATGTGACCAGTTAGACAGCACACTGCTGCCTTCAGCCGTCGTTTGTGCCAGATGGTAGGGGAAATAAAAGAACCATAGAAATGCACCCCTGCACAGGTTATTAGAGAAGCAAGACGGAAAGAAGAAAAGAAGAACAACTAAAAAGAAAATAATGTTTCAAGGAACGTAATTACAACGAATGATTACTTTGGGCGTGGAGAAAGCGTGAGAGTCTGTTAGGCACGATGGACTCACTCACTCACTCACTCACGCACGCACTCACTCACTCACTCACTCACTCACTCACTCACTCACTCACTCACTCACTCACTCACTCACTCACTCACTCACTCACTCACTCACTCACTCACTCACTCACTCACTCACTCACCACTCACTCACTCACTCACTCACTCACTCACTCACTCACTCACTCACTCACTCACTCACTCACTCACTCACTCACTCACTCACTCACTCACTCCAGGTTCACTTCAATGACAAAGGTGGCGCTGTAGGAATGCGCAGGATAGTGTAGGAGGAATTTCTGTGACAGAAGTCCTCCCCATCGAACAAAGCAGTCCGTTTCTAAAGACAGACAAACACATTTACAAACTAAAACTGTTGATTGCGTTTCTCTCCTCCAAAGATTTTGTTTTTCTTTCACATTGATGTCATTCCATTTAATCTCGAGGAGTGCTAATACCGCTGATTAGTTTAACCGCCCACCCGACCGTTCACAGGCCAAGAACAAAAATTGGACAAAGTCTTCTGTAGCCATACCATCAAGATGGAGGCAGGTAGGGAAAGCAGGGTTTAATGTGATGTTGAAACAATTACCGTTACATCTGATGCAAGTCAACGAGTGCACGGCCATCACACAGTGTCTCATTAGCACCGTCTCTCTTCAAATCGTTTTCTTTTCTAACGGAAGCTGCAACTGCTTTTAAACAAACGTTAGCCTGGTGCCGGGGAGGTCTTTAACAGGATTAACACCTACTGGTCCTGAGAGATGATAACACTCAATCTGCATCCTGCCTTTGTGCTGAGCTGGCAATCTGTGGGTGTGCTTTGTTCCCTTATGGCGGTTTGAATGAAAAATTACAGCCGTCGACGAGGAAGATGGCTCCCTCTATCACCACTAGGGAAATAAAACATTTGCTAAACATTGGCTAAACATTTGCTGGACATTGGCCAAACATTGGCAACAACAAGGAATTGTCTGAATTTGCACCGTGCAACTTCTTTCTTTAAATTGTTTAAATTCAAATATAATTTTAACATAATTTCTTTACATTACATGTTTGAAAGGTGTAACATGGAAATATGCGTAAAATATGTATATTCTCATTTTTATAAACATCAAAGCTCAATGAGGATGTAGTGCGACATCAACCCATTATTCAATCCATCACAAGATGGAAGGGACAGAAGATGAAAGCATGGAGACTGCACGTTGTCTACGACGGATGTGACTCACTGACAAAAACATTTTATTCATGAAGACGTTGGCGGAGGAATTACAAAGATGTCAACGGCAATGACACTGAAGAGAATCCACAGCCGACAAGGGACGGAGAGTTATCCCGCTTGAGCTCATCCTGTTGCCTAGCGTCATCTCGGACTTAGCGAGTTGTCTCATCCAATTTCCGCTTCTTCCTTCTCTGGGTGGACCGTTGTCAGGTGAAATCATAGAAAGACTTTTCTGAGGTCTACTTTATTGCGCCTGTGCTTTGTCTCTAGTAACAATTCCTGACTTCATCTTACCTTTCATCTCTATTGTTATCTTCATCTGCTTCACAAGGTATTTTCCAGTCAAGATACAACCCATTTCTTGCTTTTGATTTTAAAACAATAATTTTTTTATTTATTAAAAAATTTAAAAGTTGTACATGATAGTATCATGTCCAACTTTTAAATTAATTAATTTAAATTAATTTAAAAAAACTGATTTATCCACCTGTAGATCAAGCTCTATGCCATCTTCTCTCTTCAAAATTTAGGGAAAGCACAATTTAATCCACAACCCACGATCATTTAATTATGGTGCCAGCGGAAATATTTTTCTAAATCAGATATGAAGTTTATCTCTGTAGTCCTAGGGAATTTTTAAGTGAATTATGTCTCATATAAATAATTAGGGGGGGGGGTAATATTTACGAGGAAAGTAAATAAATTAAGAACAACCACCGTTTTCGTACAGACGTTGTGTAAATATCAAAGCCAAATTAAGATAATTGTGCAGACAGTAAGCGTCTGGAAGCAGGGAGGGGGATGCCATTCCTCTGACAGGTGTATGTTGCCATCAGACTCCGAGACTGTGCGATAGTTTCAGGTGAGCAGCGTGTGTGCTGTGATCAGATTATCGCCGACATCGTCTCGGTCTCACCGACGTGAACGAGTCTTTCCGAGATTTACACATCCCAGTGTTAGGCCGAGAACGAGACTTGAGAGAGAGAAGGAGAGATAAAGAAGTGCTGGAGTCTAAAAGGGAAAATAGAAGCATCTGCTATCAGACCTGAAAACAGCTTTGTCCTGCAGTAACTATAGCAACCAATGAAGGATAGCAGCTAGGATACTCACGTGACGTTTCTTGCATGAGAAACAGAAGATTTGATTCTGGAAATTTCACGATGTCAGCTGTGACAGTTTAAAAGTAGGGAGCCCTGTCCATTTTTCAAAGCGGAATATGATATTTTCTCATCATCTGAGTATAACGATCAGAACCGTTCCTGTAAGGCATGGGTGGGTTTGTAAATGGAAATGGTTTGAATACTCTGCTGCAATCAATTTTCAATTCAGAAGCAGACGATGAACATCACAAGCAATCTGTGCTGAAGGCGTTTTCCTTTTTCTGAATACCGCAGCTGATTTTTTCTGTTGAAATTCGCGACAAGCCTCAATATAAGAAGAAAAACTACAGATTACACTTTAAACAGCACTTTAAATGCAATTTGTTGCACAAAGACAGGGGCGCTTTGACATAAAATATTAAATGAAAGCGAAATAAGTAGAGGACATAAAGAAAATAAACTAAATAAGTACAAAAGGCAAGTCCATAAAAGAACTCTCTCTGATTTTTGCCTATGATGTCCATTCGTCGAAGAATTCTTTATAGTTTTAAGCAAAGAACACCGGCCTGGGGCTCTAGGACAATATTTAGCAGGTCCTTCAATCAAGAACTAAGCTTCTGATTTAGAGAGGAATGCAATGAGCGTGAATTTTTTCCACTTAATTTGGTTTAAAAATAAATAAAAGAAAGTATCAACTGCAAAAATATAAGAACTGGGATTTTTTGGTAATTGCTTGGCAGAGCATGTGAGCAAAAACTAGCGATAGCTTTATATTCTATTACACGAAAGACATATTACAAATAATTTCTATACTACTTTCTCATTAAAACATGTCAAGGTAATTAGAGTTAATACGAATTACTAGAGTTACTATGTACCATGAAGGTTAGTGTACTAACAAGAAAAGATAAAAAGAGATAAAGGTATAGACGGGTCAAGAAATACAAATAAAATTGAAAGAAGATTGAAAACGATGATGCTGATGAACGATGATAATGGCAGTTTGTCAAGGACCAACTGATTGTCAGATAAGAAACTCGCGTGTATGTTGGGTAGCTTGACTGAAATACCGAACTGAATATTTTCAGTTTTAATGAGATGAATAGTTCCAGCAACAGCTGGCAGGTAGTGGAGTCTGGCACTCGCTAGATGCCGATAAACCTTGTCTTTTATTGAGATGATGGATCAGGCAACTAGCAGAAAAAACGATGTGAGCATGAGAATACAGACAGAAGGTAGAAGAGGAAAAAAGCAAAGGAAGGCAAGAATTGAAAGAAAGAAAGGACGGGAAGAAAATCAGAAAGAAATGAAAAAAGAAAGAAATGAATAGAAGGAAGGATTTGAAAAAAGTGAGAGAAAGAACAACAATCATTAGTGGAAGTTGTGTTATACCAAACACAGTGGTCCTGACAGCTGTGTAAAGTCTCCAGTAAATGTATAGGATTTTCACTTTTGTAGTTGTAATGTGTGGAAATGTCTTTTCTGGCAAAGTGGAGGCATTATAACTTTTCTCTGGAGCTTTTTCATTCTTAGCTCGGTGAAGAATGAACTAGAGAGAGCGAAACACAATATGAAGGCGTTCACAGTCCACAAACAACATGATAAAATGTTAAGTCTATGAAACTATTTCAGAAAAACACAGCCCGTCCATTCACATCACACATTTCTGGATTACTTACTTACATAACCTGCTCCACACTTACTCCGACAAACCTGTGTTACATGAATACCCGTGGAGCCCATTTATTTCAGGGTACCTTCAGTTTGCTGGCTCTGGCTTCGTCCTGACGCCATCACCTTGGTAACGACTATTACGCCGAGACGGTCACCCCGGGACTCCAGATAATACGGGTGGTAACTACCCTTGGTGTAAACTAATTGTGTGAAGCCATGCATGGCAACGGTTCTCTGTGGAGCGTCTTTCTCCAGATTTGATTATTTCGCCGGAAGTGACATCAGAAATCGGTCGAGGATTGGAGAGCTGCACCGAAGTTGCAGGAAATGAGATTTAGTATTACAGTCTGCTCGTGCATGAGGGAACCCGAGTTTGCTCAGATCGCTGTGACCCAGAAATGTGTGATGTGAATGGAAGATGTGTTTATACTGTAAAATACTTGTGAAGAGGAGACAAAACAGACAAACTGACACACTGCTTCATGTCAGTTGTATATACTTGTGACTGATGCCTAATTATTTTGAAACAAATGCAGATGCAGGTGCATATTTGTTCATACCTCTTTACAGTTTTATATACACATCTATGTAAGGCGATATACGTATGTACAAATTATTCATATATATGTATATCGGCACTGCTGTATACCCTTCTTCCCTAGCTTTATGATAAACACTTTTCTCTCGGAAAATATTTACTGATGCAGCAAATATTTGTTCACATCTACAACTGTGAAGGAAGTTCTACAAATTCACTGTCTCCTTCAGACTTGTCACCCCCGGCGTGAGAGGTTATCGGAGCATGGGCCATGGTTTACACGTGTACTTAGAATGAGATACGAGGTACTAAGATGGAACTGCTGACTTCTCATGTCTTGCCCATAGTTTTATACTCCTAGCGCAGACGACCGAAATGTCAAAGGGCACCGAGTCACAAATGTTTGCAGTTGAGTAGTCAGTGAAAGGGAGACGACTCTCACAGTCTCTTTATACCTCTACACATAGAAGGATTCAATTCAATTCAATTCAATTCAATTTAACTTTATTATCTCACTAGGAGAAATTAAAAGACGTGGTAAAACAACTGGCTGATAATAAAACTTATAATAAAACTTAATAACAACTTAATTCCACTCAACTATCATCTCACACAAACACCTACAGTCCATGTAATACCCGACTAATAAGAACACTAAAACTATATTCCCAAAACCACACACCCACACCCTCACACTCACAAATCCTTCCAACACTTATTCAGTAATACAACAGACTGGTGTATAAAACTATTCCGAGAACGGGCAGTGGAAGCTCTGGGTACAATAAAACGTCTCTTGGACGGAAGAAGGTTATAATATTGAGCTAAAACATGTGTTCTATCTTTCGCAATCGCTCTCGCTTTCCGTACTACTCGCCTCGCATACAACTCACTCAGACACTCCTGCTTCTCCCCAATCACCTTCCCACTCACACTCACAACTCTATCTAACACATTCCTATTACTAGCTCTCAATCCTCCATACCAACATAAAAATCCAAATGTCAGCACAGACTCAAGAAAACATCTATAAAAAGCACTTAAAACCTTTTTGTTGACATCCAGGGAACGGAGTTTTTGTAGACAGTACAATCGAGATTGACATTTTATGAATAACCTCAGTATTGTGTTAAAAGTGAGTTTGTCGTCAATCACAGTTCCTAAATATTTGTACTGATCAACACGTTCAACCTTGGCACCATCAATATGGAGGTCAGGGATAACAGTGCTCTTGCGTCTGAAATCAATCACCAGCTCTTTGTTTTCTTTACATTTAGATCAAGATAGTTTTCTTTGCACCAGTTATGAAATTTATCTACTGCATCAACATAGACAGAGTGTGAGTTTGAGAGGTCTAGGAGAGCAGCATCATCAGAGTATTTAATCAAGAGAGATGAATCAGTGCCACGACAGTCATTGGTATAGAGGGTGAAGATTACAGGCGAGAGACATGTACCCTGAGGGCTCCCAACAGATGTATTTCTGGAAGAGGAGAGTGCATGCTGGAAACAGACTGTCTGGGAACGTTTTACCAGAAAGTTAACAACCCATAGGATGAGTTTGGGGCTGACATCAAGTTTCAGAAGTTTCAGAGCTAACAGATGAGGCTGTATAGTATTAAATGCAGAAGAAAAATCAATAAAAAGAATGTGTACATAGGAGCCAGACCTGTCTAAGTGAGAGTATGCATTGTGCAGAAGAGTGAGTGTGGCATCGTCAGTGGATCTGTGCTGTTTGTATGCAAATTGAAAGGGATCGAGGTGTTGTTGTGTCTGTGAGATAAGTGTGCGAAGGATGATGCGTTCGAAGCATTTCATAACAATAGAGGTCAATGCCACGGGCCTGTAATCATTTAGTTCAATCAAGATGTGTGCATATATAAATATTCTCAGGTGAGACATCGAGGGAGAGTGAGAAGGAGAGAGACTATTACTTCCCGAGTGACGTACACCATGAGGTGCGTGCAAGTCACGAGGGTGTCGCGTCACGCCGGAAGAAAACGTTTATGAAGTCAAGAAGTTCAAGGTTCAGGCGATGAAGGTGGATGATGGCCTCTGGGATAAATACAGTGCATTGCGTCATTTAAGATTGACGTCATCACACCTTTGACGTCAGTCTCGCTAACAAATGGCTTGTCTGGGAGAAATGGCGTGAAAGATGAGGCTCTGTTTGGGATGTGAGACCCAGCAAATAAAGCAGAAGGTCTGAATAATCTGTATTAACTCAACCGCGAATGAAAGGAAGAAAAAGCAAGAGAGAGAGAGATAAGGAGAGAAAGAGAAAAATAGGAACATTTCAAGCATGTTTGTGCTGAGAAGGGAGGAAAAGAAAGAAGTGCTGACAGAATCTGTTATTGAATGTGTTTCAATGTTGTTTTTATCAGGAAACATCAACAGCACGAAAGCCGTTGATAAGAAAGTATGTCAGACATTAATATTAACAAATCCACTTCACAAAGTGGAACAAATTCAGTCTGTGATCTTTCTCTTTTCTCCATTTGTCTTTATTTGTTCTTTGGTTTCGACGTTCCTGTTGTGTAAGAGGTCATCTTGACATTCTCATTTCATTAAAAGACAGATGACCTATAACCTCATGGTAAAACCGTCACCCACTCACCCATCGCCATGTATGCAACTGCCGAAACCCTCACCTCCTCCATCATCCGGATAGCCAATGAGTAACCATTTAGTCGTCCATCTCCGACAGAAATACAGAGCAGGAAGAGCCTTGGAATCAACAGAATCAACAAACGAATCTCTAGCGTGCATCCATTCCTTTCCATTCCTGCTGCAGTCGGATTAAAAAATATAAAAAAATAAAATCAGTCGTAACAGGGCATCCTCTTCCATCACTCCCACGCAGCCCCAGCCTCCCTGCAAATGTCGATTCCTAAAGTCTGGAGTCCGCGAAGGACCAAAGGCCGAGGCGCCGGCCAAGATGCAATTCTCCAGTAAAGAAATCCATAACTCAGTGAGTGAGGTCTCTAAGTATTCCCTCCACGTGCTAATTGGCTTCATTAGCTTCTTTACCAGCAGTCGGAGGGACCTTTTAGTTGCAACCCAATGCCAGTGTCATTGTGTCATAAACCAAGCAGTCCTGCTGATTAGCATGGAACACGATTTGTTTGAGTTCCACGAGTCTGGGTTCTACTCGAGCTGTGTGAGCAAAACGATCTTCAAGTAGAAGGGTGATTAGAGATAAAACTGAAATTAACTTCGACTGATCCTTTCAGATCAAAGGCAATGAGATGGAGGGGAAAATAAGTGTGATGACACTTTGGTTTGGCTCTTTTCTTTCTTTTTTACTTTCTTCCGTCTTCAATTCTGCCGTAGCAACAGAAGTGTAAAAAATAATGTGAATTGGATATTCATAATCCAAGCTTCGAGAATCAAAGATATATTACCTTTTTTATTCTCTTTCCTTCATTCGTTCTTTCCCACAAACATGGCTTTAGTGGCAGAGCACCCAGTAGAGGATTATTGAACCTATATACTCGAGGAAACGAGAATTTCTAGTTCTCCGACACGAATAACACCTCCATCTTCATCAACGTTTACTGACTCGTCTCTATGTTGCAATCTCTCTCACTAGCTGTTGCCATGACGATGCAAGGACCACGTCTTCACTTAACAGTCCAGACTTGATACCTTCCTGTCATATTGGTGTGAATAGGATTCAATCCTCCATTTAAGAATTTCCACTTCCTAATTCACACTAATTGATGATATTTAGAGAAGGCGCTCATGTAGTTTTCTATGAGTACCAACAATGTTTCTTGTAAATTCTTTCATACATATTTTATTTCTAAAGATTTTTTCAGAATAATCGCTCAGACGACTCACAAATATCATACATAGCTTCATTTATTTTTATTTTGTGTGTGTGGGCACGTGTGAGTTTAACAACTATTTCAGCCGTAAATGCCATTATAATTGCTTTTTCAGGCATGAACATATTCCACAAGACATTATGAGAAGAAGCGATTAATCATGTTTGAAACCTTTTTGTGAAACTTGTTTGATGCTTGCATCGGAATTGTTCAGGCGTGTAATTACTCTCTAATGAGAAGCTTTGCTGTCACCCGAGAAAAAAGAAAAGATTAAAGGGGAAAACCCGGCGATATAATGACACAATAAACAGTGTTGGGGGGTTGGACCTGGAGAAAGAGCAAACTAAAGTCGGAGGATGTCGGGATCGCCAACACAGGGGCTTACAACCCGTCAACGCACATCAGAATTCACAGGAGGCAGACATGAGGGAGGGATGGAGAAATGGAGGAAACTGTCCAGATGAGCCTCATTTGCCGGTTGCTTTGATGCTAAACGAGCAAATTTGACCACATCAGCGATAAGACAAGCCGGTGTGATACTCCCCGAGGTTAGTTTTTGTTTTCTTTGACGCCGACATTTTGTCTGATGACAGATGTTTGGCGAAGTGTGTTGGCCTTATAAGAGAAAGTCAAAGAAAAGTTGTTTTCGGCGAACAAAAATCCCACTAAAAATATTGCCGAACTAAGTGTTATTAGCCTTCCAAAGTCTGAATTTCCAGTGAAGTAGACATTACATACGCTGCCTCGCCCACGGGACACAGAGCACGATGTTTAAAATGTGGAGAAAGAAACGAAGATAATAACTTTGTACATAGATGTTGATGTTGTTGTCTTTTGAAAGTTTTTGCAAAGTAAAATATTATTATAAAAGTTTCAAAGTATCCAATAAATGAGAGCGTGGATGTGTGGTGAATAATCGCTTGAGCTTGCTAAGTGGTCGATCCACACACTAAAAAGTCGCTCATCGCGAACTGTGATTGCTCAGCACGCTAACAGTCGCTCAGCACGCTAAACATCACACTTAATGGATGCTTTGCACGCTAACTGGTCGCTCAGCACACTAAAAGGTCTATCACAAGACTTATAATTGGTCCAGAACACGCTAACAGTCGCTCATTACACTAAAAGGTCTCTCACAACACATATAAATAATCCACAACACGCTAAATGTCGCTTGGCACATGGTGATGTTGCGGCAGTTCTTTGATACCAGCTGCTGCCAGACTCTGGCCGCTTATTTAGGGCAACCGAGAGGAGGAACACCTGCTGGAGCAATATTTTCTTCGCTCCCTCCCTCCTTGCTATTGGTATCAAAGGCGCTCGTCTTTTCCTACACATCCCTGTCATCGCTGTCCTCTCAATCACATCTCTCACATTCTTCCGTCAATTGTTCTTTACTTCTGTTATTGTCTGTCTGCATTTAACTCTGTATCTCAGGTCTGTCTGTCCGCCCAAGTTTCGGTCTGTCTCTTGTTTACTGATTTTCGTGTACGTTTCACTCTGTAGTCTCAGGTACATGCGTGTATTGCCACATCAGGATGGTGATACATAGATGTGAATGTGACAGACATATTCAAAATATACTCAATACAAAAAAAAAAATCTACATAGACAAATATTTACAGAGATAAACATAGGTATACAAAAGTTCTTTCCATGTAAACATTTGATGCACCTTGTAGGTTTATCTGTCCAGTACTAACTTTTTTATTTGATGGTTGCGAGAAAAATTAATGCAAACACTGAGAGCAGAGAAGAATGTGTCTTCTTGTACAGTGCAGGGTGTGTGATGGCTTTTGGTGAGGATACCCGATCATCGCTAATCTCCACAAGGTAACGTGGAGCGCACGTGCTCTTCTCTAAACTCATGTCAGGGATCTCTTCGCTTTTTTCGTTTTTTTTTTTGCTTTTTGGGGATAAAATGCACCTTGCCGTTTAGCTTGCTATTAAGGCTAAGGCCCTGATTGAAGCGTTCTCTACACTCTCCCTCTTCCCCATCTCCCGCTCCTATTCTCTAGTCTGGCCATCGTTTGTTCACCTTGCAGGTATATTTTTAGAGATTTCACGTTGGGTGGAGTTCTCAAGGTGATTTAAAAATAAGGATGCTTTAATTACCTGCACTGTTCCTGGCCCACAGGATGGTTCATATCTAGTTCAACACCCAAAGCTCTGTGGTATCGGGTAGACAAAGATTTTAGAGTATGTGAATTTAAACAAGCTCCATTTTCATCAGACGACTATTACAAGCAAACTGTCAGTCCTTTACTCCATCTACCAGCCTGGCGTCCTCACCATCACGCTCATCAACCACGCCTCCAATCCTGTCTACACAGTGTGGTGGCCATGATGGGAGGTCATTGTTAGTGGTTCATCGTGTCTAGAAAAAGGCAAGAGGACCCATAACTACCCCTTTCTTCCACCTTTCACACTTTCAGAAGAATCAGCTGGCCAAATCAGCTGTTTGATGCGCCCAGTGGGAGGATGTGGTGAAATGTTGCCAGCAACAAGCCCGGAGGTGAGTCAAACATCCCCCTGTCTACCCCGCAGTCAACAGTGGTTACCTCCAGGGTTACAGACCTCATGACGAGAGCAAGTGGCAAATTACCGGCACAGACTGAGGACCGACAACAACTGTTCTCTAAATCGAAGGCTAGACGAGAGGAAGATACATCAGACCACAAGCGCAGTGATGGAGGTTCTTCAAACTAATGGCGACTTGAGCTCTGCTTTCTCCTCCCTGTCCCCTGCTCTCCCCCTCATCGCCCTCCCGCAAACGAGGCTGTCTGACTTTATCATCTATAAATGTGAAGATATGGAAGGTCACAGAGATACACCGTTGACTTATCTTTATGTGTTCTTGATGCTGGCAAGTAGATTTTTTTCTAAGTACCATTCCCACGAGATTATAAACAAGTGCCAACCGCAGCTTGGAGAATTCAAAGAATGCTAACAAACTGCTTCTACATTCCAGTAACAACAGCATGATAACAGCAAACCGTTGAGTTTTAGTTAGTTTCCTTTAAAGGGCTTTGCGTGCCGCTAAAATAATAAAGACTGAAGGAAAGAGGACGAAAGAAAACCAAGCGAAGTCAGAAATAATACAAGAAAGAAAAAATTGACAGGTAACATGTCAGATGTGTTTTGTATAACATGTCAAAGCTGAGCTTTAATGCGACATAACAGCTTGTTAGATAGAACAGAATCATGACAATCTTTTTTTTTTCTTTCAGTCTTCAAGAGAGGACATTACAGGGCCCATGACTGTCATGGACTGAGCGTACAAAAAAATATATACACATTCACCTTTCGCTCACACGCACACACTCACGGACAGAGGGGAGAATGTTGGAGGAGAAACAGATGATATTCTGTCTCCATGTATTCCTATCATCACCTGTAGTTTGTTTTCACAGCAAATGGCTTCAGTAATCTCCTCTGGCCTTTAATATTAAACACCACCATCATGCCTGATTCTGCGAGCTGGCATTTGCCGATGTCTTTGCCGCTGACACACCGTCCATCAAGATAGAGTTTCATAGACACCGGGGCTGTTGATGTAACGCACACCCTTCCCATCAGCCCCCTCTCACCACGTGTACGCATCTTACGTCACAGCACCCTGCAGGCTCCCGGTGAGTCAGCAGGTGACCCTCAGCCACAGCAACCCGAGATGTCCATGTCCCCAAGGCCAGAGCCGGGTACCTGCTCCATCAACGAGTTCTGATCAGCTCGAGGAACGTCAAGTCACGCGCGCTGACGCCGGGTCACGCCAGGCAGTTCCGCGGTGTTGTGGCGATGACGACGATAATCAATGATCAAACAATCACTGAGGTTGCAGATGAAAAGAGCAGTTAGCCTTGGAAAGGTTGAAAGCAAGGGACATTGCTCCTTGTCCAGCAGAAACCACAATAGAACATTTGTCGATCTTTATTTTTGCCCTCGATGGCATTGTGTGCCTCTACGTACCTCCGAGGTTTGTATGTCATCATGGTGTCTTGTAGGGTCCTGGCTACCTATACTCATTGGTCTTGGTAATCTCACACTATTGTAGCTGAAGCCCTTTCTACACCACGATAACTCAAATCACAAACTTCTATTAATGGACTGCTTTCAGACGATTATTTTTTTCAATTAACTACTAAAACGAGGCTGATGTGCACAAAGCTTCCGGCTTTTTTTTTCATGGTTGAATCTCGATGAGACTAACAGGGGACTAAGCATTGGTCTCGGCAGACAGACATCAGTCCACATATTCACGTCTGTGCGACGATGAAGGCGATAAGGGAACAGCCATATGACAAATCTCATTTTGTTAATGTGAAATATTGCTCGAGCAGCAGTTTGATAATGGCTGGTTCCAAGGAAGCTCACATATTCCATTAGTTAGCTTTATAGAAACATCTACCTTGTGCTTACAGTTATCAGGTAAAATTATTACGATGAAGCAGTTTCATTAGGGGGAGAAAAATGGAGCGGTATCCTGTTATCTCATCACCAGCAGGGCAGAGTTAGGGGAAGGGTGACAAGGCCAGATGGATAGATACCCTTTGCCTTGCACCTAAACATAACAATTTAGCCCCTTCACTGTTATCTTCTTCAATGTTTAGATAGACTTGCGTCTCCTTACACTTTAAAATGTAGCTTCGATGGCAGTTTCCTACATTCCACATCATCATTGTATAACATTTCCACCAGCACGTGATCTCGTGTAAGCCTATGGTCGGTATGTTGATAATGTGCAATGATAATACACAATTTAGTATGATGATGATGATGATGATGATGATGATGATGATGATGATGATGATGATGATGATGATGATGATGAGAAGGAGGAGGAGGAGGAGGATCGATCGTCACTTTCTTGAACAGACTTCAAAGGGGGTAGAGAACATTTGATCTGACAGGAAAGTTGTTTCCCTTACGCGCATCTTATGACAGGCACAACAAACAGTAAGTACAAAGTACACATTTTACTACCATGAGAATAAGTGGAAACAAAAGTTCCTAGGACGATAGATAATATGCCAAGTGTGACCGAGAAGCCGATTTTCCAGAAAAAGACAGCAAGCCAGAGGACTGATGGAGGAAAGTGATATGACCTCCAGACAATGGAGGATCGTTTTCAGCTCTCGGGTTTCAAAGGCTACCAGACCATCGCATGAAATACTCGGAATAGTGTGAAATTAAACTGGGTAAAACTAATCAGCTCCGCCTTACTGCTGCTATAGCTCGTGAAGACATCCCAAACAAGCCAAGAAAATGTAAAATAAACTATAAAGTCAACTCTACTCACGAACCCACAACACCGCTGACAGTCGCTTACTTCCATCTGAGTAAGGACAATCCAAATTCATGTCCAATGGAGTAAATAAAAAAAATCTGTTTTTAAGAAATTGTTGAGTGTCCCGGCAGTAACATTAAACCATCACTTGACTGAGAACATGAGCGCAGGCTATAAACCATGTCTACATCCAGAGCTATGTACACTATGGTAGAATATGATCTCCACTCAGTTATCACCACGGAAACCCCAGAAGAAAGTCTCCAAGCTGTGACCACAGCAATCATAGACACTTTCCGGTCCCTAACCCTGTGAGAGCCAGCACGTGGTCACGCCTCATTGCCTTTCGCCATGTTGGGAAAACGGTTTGGCGTGTTGCACGTGCAGGCTGCTGAGTGTGAACACCTCTCCCGTGTGCAACCAACACAAAAAGCTTCCAGCGCACTGTTCCGATAAATCTGCTTGCAAGTCGACTCTGGCACTCCATTAGTTTCCACACACTTCTCTGCCCGCTGATTTCTTACAAAAACAATTGTTTTAGGCCTCCTGATAAAGTGCATCGTTGTCAGGAAAGATAGACAGACAGATAAAATAAAAGCACTGCATGTAAAACTGAACGAAAGTTGCTTTTGTCGATGTTGATGTTCTCTGTTTCTTGTGATACCTGATGTTAGGATAATTGGTTGTGATATTTCGCTGATTATTTTATAGTGCAAAGCAAATCTTTCAAAGTTAAAAAAAAATGTCAAACACTGACACAAACAAAACATAAATTATATGATTCACGAAGCTTTTAATGTTCCCTGTCTTAGGAGAGCTGACGTGGATTTCAAATGATAAAAGTTATTCCTCTTTGGCCATTGTGGAGTGAGAACTCGTTTTTTTTCAGGGTTATATTCTTTGGTGAATTTGATGACAGATAACGGCGCCTATCTTATCTATTTACCTTTTTTTTAACTTTCAAGAAGTCAAGTGTCTATTTCACACCTGTACGAAGAGAAAAGATATTCATTGCTACCAGAGTATTGAAGGACCAATTGTAGGCTACACTTAGCCCACGACTCCGAGACTCGAACCACCGGCCTCATACTTTCGGGTGGTAGTGGCTTTATCCAAGCCTGCAGTGGTGTCAGGGTACATCGGAAAGTATTAAAGAAGGTGGACTGTATGTCAGGGTGGCTTTAGACAAGTCTCCAAGGAAGCTATCCTTCACACTCAACCTTAGGTAAACACTGCGCGTGCAGGCTGTCAAGCAGTAAGACACTGAGATAATTAGATAATTGCTTCAGAAGAAACATGTGAGTCTTCTCTGTTTCTCAGACTAAAGTGAAGGCAAGTAGAGGCCACGGCCATCTGACACTCACCTTAACAGGTATATCTTCAAAGAGTACAAACATCAACACTGCCGAGTCGTGTTACTGAAGATGCTGGAGGTGGAGGAAGTGGAAAGAAAAACTCGGAGACAGATGAGACCGGAGGCTGTTGACATATTGATGAGGGGCATAGCATCTGATACACTATCCTTAGCACCACAGTGACTTGGTAAAGAGGACACTAGGATCTGTTTGCTCGCCATCTGGACGGTCAGTAGAAGTCTCTCTTCACACTAATATACCCTAGGGGATCGATGTGAAGTCCAATAAAGGATCGAGAGAAGAGGTTCAGGGAGAGCGGGTAGTTGGTAACTGTGTCAGCAAGATAAGCTACAAGTGTTCAGAGCAGGGTGGCTGGATGTTAAAAGTGTTTACCAAGACCAAAGTGTTCAGAGAAATCCGCCTACTATCTACATGAGTGATACGGATATCATCGCACATCGTAGATAAAAGTGTAGAGATCTTGCTACATGCTGAAGTGTTGAAGAAGTTTTGTTTTCAGAATGTGTTACAGCAGTGGTCTCATCTCTTGTTTTCACGACTGTACTGTAATCAACTGAAGTCAACTGTAATCAACTGTAATCACTGTAATCACTGTTACCCACGACTCTGTGTTAATGACATTTACTGAGAACTGGACGCCCGGCCATTCACGAAAAACAAAAATTAACAGAATAAACATACAAATAAATAATACATGACTCGTTTGGTTGTTGTTTAAGGACACTGGTGCTGGACCACAAGGCTACATGTACTTGAAGATTTGCGCAGACAACAGGAGCTTGTAAACCACTAAACTCGCACACCCTGGGAGAAACTGCGTTTGACAGCCAACCTGTTGCAGCACCTTCGCCCGTCCTTGAGGTTAAGAGAGAAAGACAGAAAGAAGGAGAGGGAAAAATATATTTATCGGAAAAAGTGACACATTATCGAATATAAAAATTAAAAAAATATATATTTTCAAATAAATCATCGGCTAAACTATCTTGAGGTTTGGAGAAAGATGCGTAAACACATTAATTAACATGGATGAAGGCAAACACGAGACAGAGTAGAGAATAACAAAGCTACAGTTGGAGGCAGGAATGACAGAGGGGGAGAGGAGCAGGAGAAGGTAGAAGGGATGCAGTATGAACAGGTGAGAAGGCAGGTGAGGCTACATTTGGTAGATGTTTTCCAGACACTGGCAGGCGAGTAGAACACAAGCGACAAACCAGACAGGGATGAAATAAGGTCACAGTTGTAGGTCAGGTACATATGTAGGGCGATACCGTTACCAAAAATAAATATATTCTAATTCTGTTGAACGCTCAAACTATCAGTCATGGAGAAAACACATGTTTAGCATTCGTGCAAGAATAATCATCTTTTTTATGTAAAACCTTCTCACCTTTCCGTCCAATTCCAACAGGGGTGAACCAGAGGAGTGCAAAACGATGTTTTTAACTGTCATCCTCACAACTAGTTGTGTGTCACACACTCACAGGCACATAAACTTCAGTCTTGTTTCAAACTGTTTTACAACTGGCCGAGACTAAAACTGTTGTGGATGATGAAAACGATAAAATTATTGTCCTCTCTACCGTTTTGTCACAGTTGTCTGCAAGGTTCTGTGTCACTGTGTCACGGCCTCCTTTCAAGACAATAAACAGTGACACTGCCAGTCACTCTTGTCACACACTGATTCCAGAAAACTTCTTTTAAAGATGGAGGGTGGTCTCTCCTAGTGTTCACTTGCCAATGTTCAACAATAACATTAGTTACAGGAATGGAATCAGCGTTGAAAGCTTCACTCAAGCTGCTGTAGCCTCAACATCAGAAACCAACGGCCTGTCAGTGAACTGTGAACGAGACCGACTCCACTTTGCACCTCGCCAACAGATGTGCAACACGAGCGCCACCGTCGGCGCCACTGTCGTCCACGAACATATGTCATTCCACCATCTTTTTTTTCTGCAAACTGCGAGCAAACAGCTCGACTCATCTGGGGAGAGCATTTATCAGGATGAATTTCTAGCCAGCGCTAACTTAGTCTTAGCTCGTTGTGGGGCACCGCGCTCACGTGACTGGGGCATCGCTAGACGTCACTGGTAGTTCGGAACACGTGACGTGTGCGTGACAAGAATGGTCCCCTGTCCTTCAGTGTTGGGGGTCAGACTTTGGAATATTTAAATCATTTGGTAACACTACAAACGCAGGGAAAAAACATACAAAAGAAGGAGTCAAAAAGGTGGAGGAGAGTGAGAGAGTGAAGGGGAAAGACAGAAGCAAGTGAAACTTCAGAAAGTTTCACAGACACAAGAGATATGAATAACATAAATAAGTGTTGTACAGAATTAGGAGCAAGGGGCACTTTTGACATTTATTGACAAAGGAAGAAGGGAATTGTGGGTCTGTGTGACCGGCTAAGCTAATGTCAACTTTTCCGACGAAGTTGTGATCCAGAGTATTTTTCTCTCCACAAATATATTTTCCAGACAGGTTTTAAGGTTTCTCTGTTATTCACAATGAATCCAGCTGGACAAAGTATGGCCAAAGACGCCCACCAGGGCTTCTATCAGACTTTCAATAAACTTGCATTTTAAGTTGGTTGCCTATGGATACACAAAAGGTAATTTCAACTCTAAAAAAATAATTTTCCTCTTTCACTTTCACTCTCGTATCTTCAGGGTATCAGAAGGCTGGTTTACAACCGTTTCTATACAACCACTCTACACACGAGGAATTCTCTTCTACATTATTTAAACATGCTTTAGTGTGTGTCTGTAATTCTTTACAGGTGACCAAAAAAACAAACATGAAGACACCTCCCATCTTCCTTACAAAGATTGAAGGCGACAGAGACAGAAGGAGGGTAAACCTATTTGTGTAACCCTATTTAGCGAACATGAAAAAGTTTCACAGTGGTTGACACAGATACCCTGTGGAGCAAGATGCATGGCGCTCGCCCTCCCCCTCCCTACATTAGCCGGGTGTGCAGCAGGTCCCTCCCTCGCTACCCAAACCTTCTTATCACGGGAGTCATTAGACTTGGCTCACAGACTCCGACATTGTGGTGTCAGCCGCCAGATGGAGCTGGTAGACAGGGTGTAATACGGTGTCAACACATTTTGTCATAATGAAGGCTGGCTCTTGTCGGGCCTCGTTTCCTCATCCCTCCCCATCGTCTTTATATCTCCACTATTTTCTTCTCTTTCTCTTTGCGTGTGTGTGTGTGTGTGCGTGTATGTGTGTGTGTGTGTTAGTGTGTGTGTGTGTGTGTGTGTGGTGTGTGTGTGTGTGTGTGTGTGTGTGTGTGTGTGTGTGTGTGTGTGTGTGTGTGTGTGTGTGTGTGTGTGTGTGTGACAGAGAGTGTGTAATCAAGTTGTCTGTATCAAAAGATGGCAGACAACCTATTTACACGAATTCCCTTGTAATAATAAAGGTAAACTAGTTTAGACCACAAGGTGGAGCGCAGACATCAATGCTGACTATCTGTGTATAGTCATTCAAGTATAGTGCTGATTAACCACTTTTATTCCTTCACTTTCTCCCATTTTATTACTGGACAACAATAATGTCGGACTTTATATCACAGAAGCCGCCCTTACAATGTCTGCAAGACGCTGGAAGTCCTCACGAAATCACCCGAGACAAAGATATAAATCCTGAATTAGTACTTGAATAAAACAAACTGTAAAAACAAACAAGCCCCATGAAATTCTTGCAGCCTTTCTAGAAAGGTCTAATTGGTTAGCCTTGTAATTCCTTGTCTGTCCGTTGGTTCCCCCAACACTCTGTGAACAACCGTTGGTGAGTTTGTAGCAATCATTACAGGAATTAGTGAGTGTGACGCAAAGAATCTCTCATCACAGATAAACAAATAAATAAATCGGCTATTTCCACCCACCCAGACATGGTAAATATTATCGAATCAAGAAGTATGAAGCGAATGGAAAGTAAACATCTGTAAGAGTTCATGTCTTTGTTTTCCAAATGCACTGTTTAGTGGACTATGAAAAAAAGATATCAGCTAAACGAAATAATTCACAAAAAATTAAAAAAGTAGAGAAAGAAACTGATAAAGTCTATTACAATATCACCGACGAAAGAACAAATAGGAGGATAAAAAAGCGAAAAGAGAATAAAAAAGAATAAGAAGAGAAAGAAGTAGAAGCAGAACAGATGGAAGAAAAGAAAGAAATTCGTAGAATATTCATATATTGCTGCCAAGTGGCTGTTTATGCGTTTCTGTGGTTGTTCTCCTGTAAATCATTGAATCTTATCTTCTTCTGCCATCTATTCTAGGATTGTTTACTTTTCTCCTTTTTCATTTTTATCTTTCATATTTTTATTTCCGTTGATTGGGAGCTCTCATCGTTATCAGCAGCCGCGAGGTCATCCACAAGCCAAGTCAGCAATAAAAAAAATTTTGTAGCTAAAAATGTTTTAAAATGGAATATCGCTTTGTGTCGAAGAGAAAGGGTGGAAAAGAAATGTGTGCACACGGGAAGAGAATCATACCTCCCCCGGGAGTCCAAATCTTTCGTTCTCAAACTGAGGATGCAAGAGGTTTTGACTAAAAACATGCTCACCACCCGGTGATCAGAATTCAAAGGTGGGCCTGGTGACTGGGTGATGTCGGGTCTTCAAAGTCTTGCAAACTGTTTCCAGACCTGTATTCTCTGGCTGTGGTAATGGTTCCTGGGAGGATGCCAGAGCAGTACTAAACTTTGTGGAGTGGCTACCAGGAAGCTGTTGGTTGGATTCAATCTCAAGACAAAGTTCTTTTCTTTCTTTTACATCACAGAAAGCATGCGTTTGATTATGCGATGGCTGATAGTGTCTTTTCTTGAGATAATGACTTGAGTACGAAAATTGAAGAGTACGAACAAGAAAAATATTTGTCCAGAAGAACAAAAACACAGACTGTCCAAGAAGTAAAAATGTTGTCAACAGCATCACACTTTTGGCCTTTAAACTTTCATAAACATGTTGCATCCTTTCTCCAGGCAATAACCAGAGGACTGAACCTTACACCCGTTATCTTTTAGTCACTCAGGTGACAATGAAGTATATTTACTCACTCATCATGTGTACTTGGCGATATTGAGGTCACAGACTGATACACTCCTGATAACCCCGTGAACCACTCACAGTTCACTGCCCAGTACCCTATCAACACCTTGATCTTTACAACAACAGTCTGACTTTTAGTGCAAAACTTCAACAGTATGTAAACAAATTCCACCAAGCCTCTGAAGATATTATTATGAAGGGTTAACAAACCAGAAATCTAGAACTTTCTTTGATGGACTCAATGTAGAAGAATGGGAAGAATAAATTGTAATAAGAACAAGAATTCAACACTAGTACAATTAATTAATGTTGATGAGAAGAATGACCGCTAAGAACAACAGAAAATGTCGGTGGTGACTGCAGCACTGATGCCGAGGCAGTGATGGGAGGGTGCAGGCTGTTATCGCCGAGTGTCGTCGAGGGTATCTGGCGATGAAGGCGGGTTAGTCTGCAGCTAAACCTCCTGGCACCAGATATTTTATTCCATGTTTTGAAATCTCCTGATGAAGTGCATGGAGATATACCCATAAAAATCACTGACAGCTTACGTTTGAGAGATAATTCTCAGCCGAGCATCTTCCCCCATCTCCTCAATGTTTACTGATTAAAAGGATGTTATCATATGCGGGTATCGGATCATCGACCTACAGAGAGAGAGAGAGAAAGTAGTAGTGCTGACTGTAGTGATGATATTCTTTGCATCTTGAACTGAAAGTTGTGATGACAGCAAGACTTTCGTGCTCTCCTTTTCGGACATATCCTCAAAAATATTGTTTGAATGGTAAATATAGATATTTGATATTATAAACATTATTTGGAATGATATGACAAGGTTCACACGCTCTAGTGTGGATGTGCACTCTCTTTAGTCCAAACCTGTACTTATCCGTGTGTTTGAGAGTAATTTTGTCACATTGAATTTATTATGAACACATTTTTATGTTTTACTCCCGTAGATTGCTTATTAGGGACAATACAAATCATTTGAGATAAGTTTACACATTATTTACAGCTGTGTCCCACACACATATTTACTGAAGTGTTGCACGCAAACACAAACACACATACTTCTCTTTGCATAAGTAGGTACACTACACAAGCAATGTAAATATATGCACAGAGTAAAAACATATGTTACCACCCATTAAGGTACACACACACAGAGCATAAAGATGCACACATACACTTACACACAACACAATAGACAACATGTAAATAGTTCATCATCATTTCCCTCTCACAAATTGTATGAATAGATAAAAGACTTACCTTAGTAGAGCAGCAATAAGAAATGACTCAACGGCCTTTATTTTAAAACAACGGTCAAAGGTTTTTAAACTTACGAGTTGTGTAAATTGTCCCAAAGGTTTTCACTCTGATGTAAGTCGAGCACCCGGCGATCTCTAGAGACAAGAGTTAAAATACTGAAGTCAGCAGCATCCCCGGGACCAGCAGCTTGTGAGCAGAGGAATGTCAGTCTGATGCTGTGATTTCCACGATTAAAGTCAGAGGCGAGGAGAGGTGGAGCGTGGTATCCATCGCGCTCGGCGCAACCTTAAGAAGCGCACGACGCTGCGCCCTCATCCGGCGAGGAGCTCGTTGTCCGGACTGATGTGAGGGCGGACGGCACGAGCGCCTACAGACTGCGCTATCAGGCGCTGCACGCGCACACAGCTGCACACACACACATGCACACACACAGACACACACGCACGCACAGACACACACATGCACACACACACACAGCTACGCACACACAAGCACACACACAGACACACACAACTGCACACACACACACACGCACACAAACACATGCACACACACAGGCACGCATACTAAAGGTATTCGCGATGTGGAGGCCAGCGCCGAGGGTGAGGTGAGAGGGTGAGTGCGAGGTGCGTGAGAGACGTGCTGATGAGGGTCGTCAAATTAACGTGTTTAGAAGGGAAGATTATCAGTGTGTGGGCTGGAGGCAAAGATTCTCAGGTTTGTTAGTTTGTCAGGAACAACAGAGAGCCTCTTGATAGTCGTTAGTGAGTGGTTAACACAGATAAGCCAGTGAGTGGCTCACTGAACGAGTCTGTTAGTAACTTGGCGAGTAAGAGATTTGCCTTACACACTAACCGCGGTCAACTTGCTATCTCCCGGTGAGGCCAAATGGAACTCATCCCGGTCAGCAGAGTTAACTTATTCAAGGAATTTCTACAGTTTTTATGTCTGCACTTCCTTTCCCTCGAAGTGATGCAAACCTGAGAGCAACTCATCCTCTATCTTCTCTACCCAACCATCACCGATAAAGTCGGCAGGACATTGCTCCTGTGGGGCTTACATCACCTTATTGGAGTGAACTGTATACAATCAATCTCAGACTGGGGTTCACGGTCCTGAGATGAATCATTTAAAGTACACCTGTATCTCAGCTCGCATCTACTTGGTGTGAGATAACACGGTGAGTGGAGCGGCTCATAAAGCTTCCCAACTAGTTATCTTCTGGCGCATCTCCTGGAAGTGGTTAGACAGCTCCAAGTATTCCCCATGCTGAAATCCAAATCACGTGATAAAAGAAGGAAGTGCTTTAAAAATGATTCTTGCGTGTAAGTGTATGAAAAGGACGTTTAATGATATATCCTGACAAAACAAGCTCTCGATATGAAATTCCTCATCAACTTGAAGCCCAACCTAAGCAATCAATGAAAAATTATTACACAAAATGTAAGTACTCATAACACAGACAGTGATTCTGGGTCTGAGAGGATGAGCTTTAAGGGTAAAATCCAACCAAAGCATTTTCTATAAGTAATTAGGCGAGCATAATTATATACCTTCACTAAGAAACATCGATCCCAAAACTCTTGAAAGTTCAGTCCATCCCCATCATCACTGACTCTTCCTCTCGTCTCACCCACACTAGCTGTGTCCAGTAATGATTACACACCATACAAATGGAAACAGTGGACATGGTCCATTTTTTTGGTGGAAGTCCTGGTACACAAACAGTACTGGAGTTGCTTCCCCTGAACCTGGAACTAGAAGGTTCGATGATGAGAGGAACCATCGCTGAGAATCAGTTGGTTTTTTTGTTTCATACCAAAAATGTTTTCCTCCCTTTTCTCTGCTTGTGACGGAAATGCTTCAATAGACCGAGCAAATGATGTTCCATAAACTGCAGCCTCCAACCACGACTGGAAGCAGAAAAGATTTCGACTGCAATTTCCTGCTGAGATGCATCTCGGGAGCAAGAAAACACAGCTTCACACGCACAGCTTGCCTGCAACTTGTTTGTTCTTGTCTTTAAAACTTGTGGTCTACAGGTGAACTCTACCCTTCCTTCTACAGCCATCACTCGCTTGTGTGTGTTTGAGCATAGTGTTGTCGAGGCCTTTTCTACAAGGATGATGCTCAACGGACATTTTTTCCTTTATTGACTTTATAAAAGGTAACTTTTTTTGGAAGGAAGGAAGACAGAATTCCGACTGAATGGAAGAACATCGCTAGAGTACTTTCTTTACAGACACTCCTGACTGTGTCTAGGGGACTGGATGTAGAAAGCGGATTTCAACCCTCTTGCTCACATTCCATGATAAATCCGATCTGTTAAGTTTGGGATGGAGGAAGGTGGAGTTGTACCTACACGGCTCATCTCATTTGCTTAATGTGGAGCACGAAACCAGAAAACTACATGCCACCAATGACAGAACACATATCCCGTGATACATGAACCCACTCCATATAAAGTGTTTCTAAATGCACACCACAACTCTGTTGGTAGGAATATAGTATAAGAATAGTACATAATGCTTCCTAACTTGATATTTCACAGTAAAGTAAGTATTGCAGTTGCCCAGTATTTTCTTTTGATTTTATTTTAACAGGGTTGTGTCGCGTTCCACCCCCCAGCGTCCACGGAGCACGCTCAAGGCCACTCACACAGCAGGCCAAACACGCTCAGTCACTCAGCCGGAGGCAGGATGCGACTTACTTCTCGAACCCGTGCCCAAGCGAAGACCATGACAAAGACGAAAAGAACGACACAAATACGAAGTTTAATCAAAAAAAAAATATATATATATATACCCAAACACCCAAATACCTAATACAACCAAGAAAAAGAAAATACCGATGCGAGTACTCACAACAAAAAAACAAAACAAAAACAAAAACAAAAAAAAAACCCTCTCCGCTCTACTCAGCGCCTTGGTAAGAAATCTCTCACCAACAGCAGCCCCCCTCAAGCAAACCTCACGTGACCTAGCAAGACTGTGACGTCAGGTGCTGATACAGACAACGGGCGAGGGCCTTGACCTTTTCCCGCGAACCGGACAAAAATAGCCTGAAAACACACGTTGACTGTCGTCTGCTGTGAGCTACCTCTCCAATACAGGAGCGTCCCCGCGCGCTGAGAGACATGCAGACCTAGACGAAATCATGACACGCGACAGGTTGTTTATAGCTTCATATGTTTTCAGAAAAAAAGTCAGTTAAGAAGTTCATACTTTCACTTTCCAAGCAATAAATCAGCGAATTTTATCACAAGACTTCGGAAGACTGCCATTAGCTGTTGCTTCTCTCGGCGTTCCATTAATCATTTTTCTCAGACAGACGAGCAGCAGGTTAACTAGGAAGACACATCAAGGAAGGGAGATCGAGATTCAGCAGTGTTTCCATCAGTTAGCTAAATCTTTTTCCTTCTGTCTCTCTGACTGATCGCACTCTAGTTAGGAATTTATTGTAACCCTGTCACAGACCGCCATCGCCATCATGACTTTCCTGAGTTCAGTCGACTGAACACCCATCGTGGACGTGGCGACCTGTGTTTATTGGAGGAAATGAACATGGAACATATGTAACAAATTGTCACCTGATGCATTCATCTGTTAAAACAACAGGGTAACACCTTTTCCTGTCTGCAAGCTGTCGTTAATGCTGTAAATTCTGTTTGACCATCTCTAAATACACGATAGACAAATCCATCCGACTTAAATTCCCTCAGTGTCTGACAGACATGAACTTGCTGACCGTGGGTGGTAGTTAGGAAGCAAGGGTAACTAGCTGCCCTGAGATAAAATGGAGAACTTAAGGAAAAGAGTCATGTTCACCTTAGGGGTGCGGGGTAGATAAGTGGTTAAAACAGTCGCTTGTCACTGCAGTGAGCGGCTCATGGTTCAGATCTCGTTTCGGGACACTGTATATGACACCTGATCGCAGAGCTGGGCGTTGGTTTGTTTTACGGGTACTCGGGTTTCCTCCAATCTTCCTCTTCCCCCATAGTGCGAAATCGCCGCAAGGTGGAATCGCTTTCCTACTAAAGAACCAAACCAAACAACCAAACCAAACAACCAAACCAGACAAACCAAACAAACCAACCAAACAAACCAGACAAAGAAACCAACCAAACCAACCAACCAAACCAACCAAACCAAACCAAACCAAACCAAACCAACCAACCAACCAACCAACCAAACAAACCAAACAACGAAACAAACAAACAACCAAACAAACAAACAACACCGACAGCAAAAGCGTCGTGTTACTAAAGTTATAAATCAGCGTCCAGACACCACAGATACCCTGGGGTCATAGTTATTCAGTGGTGGCCAGGATGTCAAGGGTTAAGAAAATATGAAGTATGGAAATGGATGTGTATAGGTGGATTGCTGTCTGTCTGCCAAGTACAACGATTAGTCTCTAACGTAATTCTCCGCTGTTAGTCTCGGCGAGCCTAGACAAAGAATTTGACTGAACAGAAAGCTTTATGTACAGCAGCCTCATTTTAGTAGTTAATATGAAATGTGAATAAACCGGAAGCTTTGTACACAACTACCTCCTTTTAGTAGTTGACTGGAAAAAAATCGTCTGCAGTCCAGTAATACAGGTTCGTGGTTAGTAGGTGGGTATAGGTTTCGCATTGTAACTACGAAAACAAAACACTTTTTTTCTTGATTTCCCCATTTTGCCAGGGGAAGCGACTTACTCTTGCTTAATATCTACATCCTCAGGGTAGTTTGAAAGCCCAGAAACTGTTATGAGAAAAACCTGAAAGTCGCACATGATCTACCAAATACCAAAGTCTGGAGTTTGCAAATCTCTCACAGACAACGGCCACCTCTGGCGGCGCACACCGGACCTACAGGTCGTACACAATCAACAACAAACAAGTCTGACGTCACGAAAACAACGAGAACCCGGATGATGGGAGAGATCCCAAAGATCCGCAGCAGCTTCCGGTCAGGCGTACAAGGGATGAGAAGACGAGGTGTTGTTAGAGTGCGATGCACGTGCACGTACGTAACTAATTATCCACCTCTGGCGCCTGTCCCTTGTCCTGCAAGCCGAGCAAAGCAAGTCTTTGTGTGCGACATATTCATGTCACGTGACATATTCATGTCACAGTCGCCATTAAATCCTGCGGCTTGCTTGCGGCTTTTGTTTCTGCCTGGCGTAGATATTTCCATTTTCTGGAGAAATATAGAAAGTTACAGGTACTTTCAGGAAGAATCTCCTGCCATCGACGCCTTATAATGAAATAAAACTGTATCCCTTCATGCATAAATAGATAATAATCCAGCAAATAGGTCGTGTGATCTGAAAAAAATCCATTTTCCGAAAACCTTTGCTCAACGAAATCACATACTTTTTTAAAACTTTTGTTTTCTGCTGTAGGGATGAATGCATACCTTCATCATACACATTAGGAAGTGTGGAAGGAAGGGATGGTACACTAATGGGAGGTCTTTTCATTACTACATGGTAATTTTTTTTATAGTTATAGATACAGGTCGTGAATAATGTATTTAAATTATATTTTATCTCTCTCTCTTTAATTTTTCTGCTATGCAATTCACAGATTTTCTCTTCTTTTTAACCTACTCTCCTTTTTTTCACACTGTTCATCGTAACTTCTTCTATGAAGCTTCACATTCAGACCACACACACACATACACTAACATATGCACTAAATACACAAACACAAAGTATATATAAACAATATCAAATGTAGTCGCAGATGTGCACAGAGTGACACGAGGGAAACTTCGATGTAACTTATTTAATACTTTCTTTGCTCAGTCCTTCCCCGTTGCACTCCCCCAGACATCTCCCAGCCAGCTCTCATCATCATGCGGCAAAGAAAGACTCCTTTATTCACCCAAACAAATGTCGCTTCACTCCATCATTCTGTTTGTCGCTGCACCGTCCCATGGAGCGAACGACTTGTCACGTGATTGCGACAAGACAAACACAGTTTCTCACGCCACTGACTTTCTCCATCTCTCACTCCCACCCTCCACAGGGTGAGCCTGGCCACCCAGGCAGGCGTAGCCACCCCGCAGGCACATCTCGAGCATAAATTAGTGGAATAATGAGATTAAAATGTTGTCCACCCGTCAAACCCCGGGTTCGCGCCTGCAGGCACGTAAGCCCCGGTGATGGACGACTTCCTATCTCTCCTCCGTACGTGTCCCCCGACACGAAGTCTTAATTCTTACCACACTCAGCTCTCTTTCCTGTAAAATTTACGACAGTTTACGACATCATAAACCACAAGAAACGCAATACGAAAGCTCGGTTAAATAGTTGTAATCTCCAGCTAACTGCGATTTTTGTTGCCCTGAGCTGGAAACATATCTTAATTCGTGCACACAAGAAGGTAGAAATACAAAGATCAACTTCATTCAAGGGATTGTGCGAGCTGTCTGTCATCTCACCTTTCCAGAAAGTCATCGTTAACAGCGGATGCGAACATCTGAGCTTCATGACCAGGCTATCGAGACAGAAACTGCTTTTTTAAAACACGAAGCTGATATATTTTTCGTCTTAGACCAGAGAATAAACAAGAACACTCGGGTGGACCTGAGTAGGCAATGTCGGTATTACTGTTAACAAAAAAATATCAATCAAATATAATATTTCACAACAACAGGAGAAAGTAGAAAACTTTGGGAAAAAAGTAAACAAAAACTGTCAATGTTATTTTAGATGTTGTACACATGTTGTGAGCCTCAATGGCTGTAGGATATTTATTGAGAAGAGTCTGGAGGATGTAGGCTTCAAAATACAAAAAGTAAAAGCTGATAAAAGGTACAAATATGAGACCGTTACTCGCCATGGGGAGAGAAACAAACTATTTGAGCTCCACGATTAGCAGCCGTTGGCAACAGTCAGATGTTCTTCCTGGTCTGGCTCCGGCGTCTCAAGCTTTGATGGGCGGTTTGGTGGGCGGTTGGATAAACAAATGTTACAAGTGCTTAGGAGACTTAGCTAGACGAGATGACCAAACACACAAACAAATTAATGGCCTCAGAAAAATAGTGGGTTTCTAAATCCAACTGCCGCAAAGAGCTTAGAGACAGACACAAAAGGACGACAACAAGCCTTTTCTGTCTTTTTTTCTTTCTTGTTATGTCTGTACCATTTGTTTGTTTCTTGCAGAATCGCAGATTTTTTTTTTACCTATGTAACTCGCAAGTGTAATCGACATATTATGATGGGATGAACTTTATTTGTTTTCTTTTTTGTTTCATCTATCTTTTGTTTCTATTTTAATTTGTTTTCTGTTTCTTATTATTATTTGATTGTTTCTATGTTCTTTCTTTGTCTTTGTTAAGTATTAAAAATTGTGATAAAGACGAACATTGTTAAAAACTGGACGGAGAATACATTACAGAAAACAATGAGAGAAGCTAACTAAGGTGAAGACGAAGACGTGAAAGATGAGAGCGAGAGAAGAGAAAGAGAGAGAGATAAATGACAAATAATTATTAACTAGGATAACAAAAAGCAAAGGTATACTTTTTCATCTAGCCATCGATCTAAGGAAAGACAACGGGTACTCTAATACAAACGAAGGAATAAAACAAGAGGAAAAATAAGACTATCTACAAAGTTGGGGGTTAGTGTCTAATTTGACAAAGATTATTTGACTATTTATATTTAACTAGATTATTTGAGGGTGTATAGTGATCATTTACAAAGGGTTCAATCCTTGTGGCCAGGACATACTGTTGTCAAAAATCACACCTAGAAGTTTTTTACAGAACATTTTTGTCATGAGAGAGAAAAAAAAAGTGTACAACATTTTGTGGAGATACGGCTGAAACAGTTGTTTCTTTTTTTTATGTTTTTCAACAGGATTTGAGCCGAGTGTGAGCCGCGAGAAAAACCCGGTCGTCCATGGATGCAGTTCACGGAGAATCTCGTGGTGATGACGTCACACTAGCAGATGGCGGCGAAGCTGTTTAACGGTGAAGCCTCTCCTCGGCTTGCCTTTAAAACTAATTTTCTCGCATCAGTACCACGTGACCCCCATCTCTGAGAGCGTGGCGCTTGTAGTCCCGGCAGTTTGAGCAGAGTTTGAGAGATAGGTTATCTCGTCCGGGGTGGTTCACTTTCCTGGAGCAGGACGGGGGCTGCGTTCATCTATCACCTGTCTGCTCACAGGCATCGTCTGGCAGATACTGCGCACACATGCAGGCGCCAGCATCCAGTGCATGCAGCAGGAAATTTATGAATGAGACTGAACTGCTTCTGTCGATTAGGGAAAAGTCGTGGTGTTCATTCTGAAATGGTTATAAACTTGAGGAACACACATCTTTAGGTCCTCATCGCATATCACGGCCAAGTCAATAAGAAAAAAGTTTTAAAAATATGAAAAAGTAACATTTTTAGTGTCGAGGTTAGGTGTGTGACTAGTCTTGATAATTCAGACGAACTCACAGTCATAGAGAGAAAACTGTAGAGGTGCTGTCGTACATGTTGTTTATGAAAATATTTTTACATTAATCCTCTTTAAAGGGATACTCACTGCTTGTGATAAGGCTGTGGCGACTGTCGAACGTTTCAAAACTATATTTAGTTACAATTACAGAGCACGAGAGCACTACAGGAGAAATAAAGGATTCGTTTCTCACTTAATTACCACTTATTAGCACTATTTCGGTTGCCGATGTTTATAAAATTTGAAAAAATCCAGTGAAGTCGACCCTTGTGTCCTTCCGCCGAGTAACCACGATAGCTTCCCGAGATGGTCAAGCAGACGAGTCTTATTGTGATGTCAGTCTTATTGTGACGTCAGTCTCTGACAGGAAGTGTGTGAGGTCATTGCGAAGATTTGACGTCATTTTATTCTATGACGCACTCTGTGTGTAAGGCTTGTAAGGATTACACTGGGAGGCGCTGGATGCTGGGACACGAAGACTGCACGTCCCCGACTTACAGATGGCGCTCCAAGACCGTCCTACCGTGCGCGTGACTGATGCGCTCTGGCCGTCAATTACCGATGATGAATGAGTGCCATGGCAGGCACTTTGATGCCTATCTGTATGCCGTGGAATTATGCGCATTCAGCTTTGCATCATATCCCCACAAATATTCTTATTTGACCCTGGGAGGGTGTGAGTGGAGCACACGAGCTTTGACACCTTTCCTGTCTCATTGTCTGTTTCTTCTCTCTCTCTCTGATCCTTTAAACCCAAACTGTTATCAAGCATACCTCTCTCCTCTCCCCTTTTTATCACACTCCCTTATTTTTTTTTCTCTCTCTTTGATTCATCCCAGTCTTGCTTTAATCATTATTATTTCATTATTTCAGTGTTGTCTGCTGTGAAATGTGTGTGTGTTGGAATCCTCATGTAAATGCATTCGCCTACCTCAAAAAGATGTTTACTCATGTGTCAGTATGTAAATCGCTTTGAACCTGGGTTAAGCGCTAGGATAAGGTGGAACTAAATGGGTCTGTAACTTTGTCTCTCCACCTTCCTCTTTCTCTCTCCCCTATGATAATGACACAATGATAGAAACAAAGTAAACTTTTCTTACATCTTATTCCTACCCGCTCTATCTGATTTTTACTAACCCCGTAGTAGGCAACATGTTAATGACAATCTAATTACTTTTAATGATAATATTGGTTTGACTTAATTAAGAAACTTCTGACTGATTGCATGTGATGTCTGTTCTAAGACCTGAGACCTCAAGTGTTAAAGAATTGAAGTTTGGACTAGAGGTTGATCCTCTTTAGACAGAGAGCTTATTTCACCCAACATCAGTCGCACTGAAAGCTCGTGCTACCGATTCGTTAGGAAAACAAGCAAAACGAACCAAAACAAAATGAAGCTAAATGAAACAAAAAACGCAAGAAAATGAAGTATAAAACATCCAAAGCAGTTTATATGGAAGTCTTCACCGACTACATTAAAAGTCAATGAAAAGTCACGTGACTGATTTTTGTGGCTACCTTTTTTTCTCGCCACACCTGTTTGCACCACCAGACTCCCCATTACTTAAAATTCCTTCCTTACTGCCTTGGTCGTGAGGTGTGTCTGGCTGAGATTTGCGGTCGTCTGGTGGCATGTGAAGCAGGTGAGGTGACATTCCATGCAGGATTTTCACAAAAAGTAAAAAAATCCGCGAAATGATGAACGTGCTGCGCATGCAGTGCAGACCTTACCCAATCTGTTCTCTCATTACACGGCACTCGGGTACACATTCTAGGGAGAGATTATGAATTTTTTTCGGCTTGCTTTTTATTCTCTTTCGTGATTGAGTATTTTTGGTCTTCGCTGCTTTTTTTAAAATATTGAAATCAGATGAAATAATGGTGTTGTAATCATTATGGTAATTGCTTCAATGTCTCCCTTGTTCTCCCTTTTTTACCACCCTGGGAACAAATGGAGGGTCGCCTCCTACTTCTTTAATGGAGGAATGGAGATTTGATATCTCATTCCATAAACTTCTGACAGCGCATTCCACTGAGAGCTTCGAAAAAAAAGAAGACTACAAAAAGAACATAGAATAAAAATAAAAGCTAAAATATTAAAAAAAAATAGCTGTCAAAAAGTCGTTAATTTTCCTTCATTCAGTCATTAAATTGTTTAATTCTTACTTTCGTCTTTGCACAGATCACACAAATGCGAGTAGGCTAAAAAATACATCTACAACATTGGCACATCCATACCAAACATCGAGGACAGAATCAGGGACAAGTCAGACAGACAGATGGACAGTCAGACAGAAAACGGAGAGAAGAATGGAAAGACCTAGTCATGGATGCTGATTGTGATAAAAAGAAACACATGTACTATCTTGCCATCATTATGGAAAAACCTGATTCATGTCGTCTGCTTTTTGTTGTTTTTGTTGTTCCCCACTCTTTCATGTAGCTCCTCCCACAACGTTTTTTCACCCTCCCTCTGTGTCCCCCTAATCTCGACCATCGAGCTCGTCAATCTCAATTGTTTCGTCCTGCTTTTCATACCTTCCCACACTTTAAAAACCATCTTTCGTCTACCGCCTCGGCCTCTCCTCTGATTTTATCAGATCAATGGCCTTCCCGCTCTGTCTTTTGTAACAGTTGAAGCATCAAGACTTTTGTTCTGACCGACATACACGCCTGCAATCGAACTGTCCCCACAACTCCCTTCCCATCTCACAACATTTTTGAATCTGGATCCCTGCACATCCTCTCTGCTCACAAAACGAAATAACACTTCCTCCAACCTCCATCTTTCGATCGTATCGTTACTCTCTGGCTTGAGAGAGAGAGAAGTGCTTGTTGGGACAGGGGCATCCCTCAACCCTTCCCTCTCTCCCACCCTGCTTCCATTAAAGACCTAGAAAATCCACCCCTACCCTCCACAAACAAATCGCGAGGGAAAATTGTTTACGACAGTCGATCTCGTTGGAGGCGACTATTTTCGTCTGACCCTTGACCCGCCAAGCTCGAAGAAATGTGAATGGATCGGAAGTGATCCGATGTGGCATCTACACCAGCCGCTGCAGCAAACCTCGTATCGTCTGCACGCCAACACACATTGAGCTGGATTTATTGTATGGAATATTGTATCAGGGAAGTTTGGCCATTGCGAGTTTGCACATATCATGGCGACAATAGCCACAGACATCGCCTTAATCATGTCTTAATAAAGATCTGTAGACTCATCATTAATCATGCCTTAATCAAACACCATCTTCAACTCGGAAAACTGATGTTTATAATGGGTTGATGTTGTTGACAAGGATGCTTCTAACCCCAGAGTTTTCTCTCTGCGTCGCAATAATCGCAGAAAAATACGAATGGCATCGTTTACATTGGTAAAACCAGTCTGGAAGTTTCTAGAAGAGTTTGGAGTTCAGATGTAACGCCTACACGTTTGTTGTTTTAAGAGAACAAAAACAGGTCTGAGCATGAGGGAACCGAGCTTCAGTTGAAATAATGTAAGGTTAACCCCGTTAATGCCAAAGGTGATCAGTTTCTGGAACATTCTGGTAACAAAGTACAGCCAACTGTTAAGGTAAGTGAGATATGCGCTTCTGTGGAAGGAGAAGGGGGTTGGAATAGAGAGGGAGAGAGTAAGAAATTTTTTAAAAGCACGAGTGAAGATAGCAAGGTAACCCACATCTATAAGAGGTTTGAACTGAAATCGTGGATGATATTATCAGGTACAGACCACGTGACTTCACACTAGTCACCGTTGGGTGATTACACCTATGTTCCAGAAGATGAAGATATCGCCTTAAACTACTCCTGGGCCTAGAAGACAAAACCTGGACATTGCTATCTTTGAAGACGGTAAATAGAAGTTGATAAGCGTGTGTGTGTGTGTCAGCTAGTGGTGGCTACATAAAGAATTGGAAACAAAAAAAGCTGAAACTTTGCAAGTAAACAGAGCTGACAAAACTTTTGTCTAGACAGTGTGGGGGAGCCAACAGATGCTGAAGCCATTACCACAAACACCGTGTCTGGTAATATTGCACAAAACCATTTCTTTCTTTTATATCCAAGGTCCATGTGATCCATATTCAGTCACAGCTGGCATGAAGCAAATCAAAATTATTGGAATGAAAAGAAGAATAGAAAATTCGAAAACTTTAAAATACATTAGAAACCACAAGCGCAAATGTCTAGCAACCACATGCGCAAATATCATTTCAGGCTTTTTCCTTGCCTGCAGTTTACTCAGACAGTGTTGCTATCGACTAAAAGGATCAGAGACATCATAAATAAGTGAATGCCATCCTTAAGAAGATAGCTTGTGCACCGATAAAAAGAATGTACCTTATATATTGAAGACCCTGGCCATACTCAGAGAAACACCATCCAGAAAGGTTACCTTTTATTTGGAGCAGAGATCAGGGCACAAATGCCAGTTGCTAAAAGGAAACATTTTTCTTCATAACTCAGAATGTATCGGGTACTTTATTTACAGCACTGCCAACTTTTGAAGCTGATTAAAAGGTCAGGAAGTTGACGGGTGGGAAGACTTTTTCCCTTCAAGGTCCATTTTGATATTTATCACATCCGCTTGTGGTTAATAACAACAATAATAATGTTGAACATTTTGTACACGTGTGTCCTGATGGAGGAGTTCGCGGAATTTATGAAGTGTCTACACACGTGCATCACACACACGCTTGCACCATGCACATTAAACCGAAACCAAGGGAACCAAGGGAAACTCATTGACCATCTTGCCAGCTGTGATGTCAGCACAGTAAATTGAGTACAATAAATATTGTGTCCTTTCTCACGATTTCTTGTTGTCATGGATCCTTTGACTTGTGTTTTATATCTAACATCCTTGAACTCAAAGGCTGAGTTTTTTTCATTTGAGAAAATTGGTTTTATTGCGATTGCTTGCAGTTCTTGCCAGTGAAGAGCAGCTCGTCATCAGGCTCCACTCAGGGACGTGTGCAAAACGATAAAACGTGTAGAGAACCGCAAAATGGCCTCCGCGTGGTCAGGACTTCCGGTGAGGGTCAAATTGTTAGCATTCACATAGAGAGGCACGAGGTCCTAACGATGGTCCCAGGCACATCAATCATGGACTTCTTTTTATGGCTCGAGAGGCCAGGGACAAAGGGGATTACACTGTCAGATGAAGACACTATCAGGATGTCCGGCACTGAATCGATGGCAGTGAAGACCACAACTATACAGTGCTCCAGATATTTTTGATTACTCACACACTTGTCGGAAATTTTCTTCTTGCATTTGGGATAGGGTTAGGTCTTGTGGATAGAATTTCAAGAATCATGCAAAATTCGAGGAAACAAGCAGTGTATTAATTTTACACATCCAATAACATGGAAATCAATTTTGTAGATTAGTTGAGAACTTTACGCATACAAATGGTGTCTTGCATGAAAATTTAATACAGACATATTAGTATAAAAGCCGATACAAGATAAGGAGACAGAAATCTTTGAACCAAACGGAGCAGAATGTTTTGTGGCACTTGCCATTGAAAACACAAAGAAATGGAGAGGGTAGTAGGTATTAATACATCAGGTATGGGCTAGCTCTATACAACCTCAGCTGCTGTGTATGGACCGTGATGCCATACATTTCTGTCACAACTCTTCTATGATCACTTATATGGAATCGTGACAAGTTGATGTCACGACCGTTTCATGGAGCAGTCCTTGACACTGATGTAAAAAAGTGTTTGTCGTGATTATTCGAGATGTTTGTTGATGAGCCATGTTTATTGGTGTTTTCTCACAAAATAAGACGATAAAGATGTCAGATTACAAGGCTTCAATCCTGACAAGCCCGATTTATAAAGAGAAATTGCCATCTGTTAAGATTATATTCCCGAAGCTCTATAAACTTTGATTAATACAGAGGTCACTTCTCCAGAGACCTCTTTCTATGCATCGAACTTTTTACTGGTCTGCAGGACCTGACAGCCGAATACAGAACTCAGGTCTCCAGCAAGATAACAAATATTGTATTTAGTGTCATTTAAAATAATAATTTCTTGGAATATTATTTGAAACCAAAAGAAATTTCATGTTGACATTTTCCTAACATTAACTATATTTGTTTGCTATAGTCTGTCTGATTTCCTGTACACTGTGTTTGAATCTTCTGTTGTGGCTTACAAACATGGATCTTGTCTTTGCAGCCATCAACACCACCATCATATCGTCACTGTAAATAAAACAGCACAAGTCGAGAGAGTGAAGAAATTTAGTACAAACATCCTTCACACCCATGAACGGATGGAATGAACATTTATTCTTGTCCTATCAAAGGGTCTGTATCGGGCTCACCTTTCTGTTCTGGAGAATTTCCGCCGAGCTGATGAAAAATGTTAGGCAGAAGAAAAGCAGGACCAGCTTGTCCAGCGCCATGTTGGTCGTCGTGGTGGTGGAGCGCGGTGACCACGATGTTGAGAGGCCCAGCGATGTGGATGTCAAACCTCGCAGCTTTCCTCACACATCAACACATGGGAAGCACTGAGCCATGTCCACAAACACCAACAGACTGTCTGCCATCGTCTGCACGACATGGCGCACAGAGATCGATCCCAGCCTCGAGTGGAACTTAGAAAACTCTTCTCTCCACAATCGCCTCCTTCATTTGCCAACCGACTTCAAGTCAACTTACATGATACATTTTTATTCCAATTTTCATATAGGAAGAAAAAGTAGACAAATCATGCATGTCTTATCTTAATTCGCCGATTTCGTCGCTGTAATTATGTACGATGGTGGATGAAAGAAATTATTTAGGATTACATTTTATTGACGACTTCGTGTAGCAGTAAGTAAAAACAAATTTATTTGTTGCTTTGAGTGCACTTTGTTTTCCTGTTTTAGCAACTAAGTGGAAGCGATGTCTATTTGTTGGAAAGGACACAAAAAGTTGAAGTACATAGCATGACAAGTTGCTGGAAAGAACAGAACAACTTAGTAGAAGCCCCACAAGCTTCTAGAAACAGCAAGACAGATGAGAGGATATGTCACGTGTAATAACAATAACAATTTACAATTTATAAATAACAATTTACTGGACACCAAACATCTTGCTGTCGAGGGCAATGAAATTACCAACAAGTTGCTGAAGACATAACAAGTCTCTGGCCAGGATACAGTAAGAAGCTGGCAGGCGCACGTGAAGCGGAACATCACGTGACACGAGGGACTGGGAGAGGTCGGGGGTCGAACATCTTTCTTACTCGTGAGAGGCAGCACCAGACATATTAATCCTCAAACGCAAAGGGAGAACTCCTCCTGTTGTCAACTTAAACTTTATTTTGTGCTTCGTCTTAATTTGTGTCCCGCCTGACAAACGGTCTGACAGACAGACACCTGCTGAATAATTTGAAAAACAGATTAATTTATTTGCTAGGTGATGGCAAACAGGAATTCTGAGTAATGCTCGAAAGATGTATAGTCTAGGTGCAGATTAGCGAAATTAGGTCCATAATTTATTTCCTTAAAAAGAGATTATTTCTTTCCTATCTAAAATATTCTTTAAATTTTATCATTTTTAAATCGCCAAAACGTGTCCTTGCTGTTTCAGGTTTAGAGTCAACTGTGTCAACTTTTGAATACTTCTGTCGCCTGTTGGACACCTACTACACCAACCCGGTTAGTGAACACACTTCCAATCTCACACAATCTCTAACCACTTGACTATCCACGTCCGGTACACCTGAACAAACATATATATATTCTTCTTGATGAATAAATCTGCCTCTACTCACTGATTTTCAGTTGTTTTATTTTTTTTTATCTAAAAGCTTGTATTTGAAGAGACGAAATAAATAATGCGCTAGTCTGGCCTATAAATTCCCAATCGACACACGGAAGACAATAAAAAGGAGCTGAGAAAGCTTTGAGGCGAGTCATTATGAAGACAAAGAAGACAGAAGCAAATACATCAACCCGGGTGCTGTCACATGTCCACGGCACTCACAGATCGCTTGCAGCCCGCCAAACAGAAAGTATGTAAGTGGTGAGTTGGGTGAGTTGGGTGAGGTGGTGGGGAGGTTCATTAGTGGAGCTGCTCGAAAATGGACGCAACAGGAAGAGGAAACCAGAGCTGGGCTTAGGGAGAAGCTCGCAAACTGCGGGGCCGTGTGTCACATTAACTCACATTTAACGGAATGATAGCGAGCCCCACTTTCCGCTCAATCCCACTTCTCCTCCCTCCATCTCCCCCTTCCTCCCAGCCCCTCAAGTCGATCATTGCTGTCTGACACGGACAAATCTTCCTTTCTTCCTCTATGCATCATTCACTCATTTCTTCGCTACGTCTCTGACGCGTTTTATTCTATTCTGTCTTCTTTTATATTTGTTTGGAGCTATATCTTCTGATTGCGTTTGTGTGTTGGGAGGAGATGAAGAGAATAAGTTTATAAAACCTACATAACATGCTTGCATCCATCTTTGCTTCATTTTCTTGTATTAATACTGCTGATGTTGTGATCACACCAATTTCTCGTTAGCTGACATTTCTACTTTCAAGAAATCATTTCACACTCACTTGCCTGCTAAATCAATCTCGTATTTGCATCCAAATAAAACGCACTGAGCATCCCGCTACTCGCAGAAATTCGATCTCCAAATTCAATTATTGGTATAGGGATAGTTTTTGTTGAAGTCACAAGCATCACGAAACAAACAAACAAACAAACAAATAATCAAGCAACCAAGCAACCATGCAGCCAACCAAGCAACCAACTAACCAACCAACCAACCAACCAACCAACCAACAAACAAACAAACAAACAAACAAACAAAAAAACAAACAAACAAACACGATGTATGAGGGAGAGGTGAATTATACAAATATCACAAGCAGCCTTGTCTGTGAAGTAGTCTTCTTAATTTCCCTCAACAACAGAGCTGTGTACATTAGTTGTTTGATTTTTAAGAGTTCTGACAGGATAAGCACACAATCTCATATTCTTGTTTTCCAGGTGTAAATATTTAGTTTCACTCGCACATTTCACCTGTGGCCATTAACAAGAGCGGAGTGTCCAGCGCTGAATGGAAACTTGAGTCACATGATCAGTTTACATGAAACTTCCACTATTCGTGAAATACGAGAATAAAGTCAGTTGACACAACTTGCACATAAATTATTTCGCACAGTTTTTTTTTATCTTTTTTTTTTTTGAGGTCTTGTTCAACGAACAGGGAATGATTGGTTTCAAAGAAAAGATTAGAATGATCAGTCAATAAGGAAGTACCAGTGTCAGAGACGTGCACATGCGCAGGGAAAGTAAATACGAACTGACAAGAATTTTTTCACGAGCCCTGAGAAACAACAGGCACACAAACAGTCAGGATCAATGACATATTATTGACGTAAACATGTTTACCAACGTGAGTGCAATACATTCTATTTTCATTCTATTTAATATCGTCATGAATATGATTTATTGTAAGTTTTCTTTATCGAAAAACATGAAAATATTCGAGAAATAAAGAAGAAAGCTGTAAGAGTGACTGATGTAGAAATGAAGCCAACACTTGACCATCAACAAATATTGAGCCTCAGGTCTTAGAAGGACACGAATACACACAGTTCTCTAATGTCAGACACTAACGGCAAAGTCACTTGCTCTTGTAAACCAACTTTGAGCTCTTAAAAAGTCTGGTGGGTGTGAGGAAAGGGAGGGCACTAGTGAGAGGACCTGGCTTTCATTGCCACCCTTCAACCAAGCTGATGAGGTGGGACGAAGCCGACAATGGCCTATGACCCCGCGCCATTGCTAGTAAACTTCCGCCAGCAGCAATGAGATCGAAGAGGATATAAGAAGAGGGTGAAGGAAGAAAAAAAAAATGGTGGCCAACTGCAAGGAGTGGACAGAGCCATACCAGGAAGAACTATTGACATGACTTTACTTTCTTGAACTACTCCCCAACGTCCAATAGGTCGTTAGACGGGGCAGACGGGGCTCATTCCACGTGATTTTAGGGTTTGGTAGGCACGGGAGGGTGAGCTTTAGTCTGGCGGAAATGTCTTCTTTTATCTTTGACCCATGCTTTCCTAACTGTTGACCTTATAGGAGAGCCAGTCACCATTACCTTGACCATTGTCTGCAGGGAGGATAAGTGGGTCAACGGATGCAAATTGTATTCATTAGAGACACATTCACAGGATTGCATGCACGACACACAAGTGCACGCTTAGGAATAAATGCAGGGAGTTTGCATGCAGCCTTGTACTGGGTATTCGCAGCGAAAAGCTCTAACGACTAAGCACAAATAGATACTGAAACATACTGGAAAATTCTGGAACAACTATACGTCAAGGGTATTGAAAATAATGCTAAAATATCGAAATTCGAAAATAACACAGGGGCAATGACAGTTCCTGTAAAAAATGTGTTTTGTCTAGACTGTACATCTCAGACAATGATAAAGCTTTGTGAGAGGGTGAACTCTCATCCATGCCGACTTATTCCTGGACGATCCAGTGTACGGGAGATAAATCTGGTCAAGAAATGATACCTTAAAATCCGAATAATTAGATAGTCCTTGCACAAAGAACGATGTATTGCAATTGTTTTGTTACGGACATCTTCTCAACCGTGCCATGTCCATCAAGGGGAGCAAAATCACTAGGGTAGGCTCCGAAGGGGAGGTAACCAGAGGCCTGATGGTTACTGGAAGGACGTGAGCCCAGTGAGTGGTGTGGTGGGAAAGAGACTCACGATGAGAGTGGAACATGATGGTCCTGCGGTCATCACACTATCAAATAATTTCTGGAAGTTTCCATGCAAACGTTCAAACAGGAACGTAGCAGACTTTCGTCTCTTTGAAATTTATTTCGCTTTTATACATAAGCCCAAAGCTGCCATTTCCTATTTGTGTGTGTGTAGTGTTGGAACCACCGTTCACGGTACAGAAACCCAGTTTCCAATTTTGATTCATCTCTACAGTTGCTCTTCTGTCTTCAATGTTATCTCCTCTAAAACTGTGTTAATTTTTATCCCAAATATACTCCTTCCTTTTTTCTTATCGGTTTCTTTTCAAGAAAGATAAAAGTAAGAAGCGGGAAGAAGACACGCGTATTTCAATTGAAAGAGTTGATTTATTTCTAGCATAGACATTTTTTTCTGTTTTGAGGTAAAGAAAGTGCATCCATTCAACAAAAAAGCTTCAAATGTAAAATGAGTTTTCAATCTACAATGAGATAAAAGTAATTTCGCTTTTAGGGTCTCTTAACATATACAAAGCAGAGAAGAATGAATCATTCTCTAAAAAACATGATTTAAGTTACTTGCATGATGCTAATTAGTCAAAAACACGTGACAGTAATGTCGGCCTTAAAATATCATGCTGAGAAACAGGTGAGATAACTACTGTAATTAGGAAGAAAGATTGAGGTTCACAGAAAATGATAACTGTGCCGCACTCCATTCATGTGTAGACAAATGAGCGAATAAATAAATACATTGAAGGTATAATAGAAAGCTAGATAAGAGGACAGACAGGTAAACAAATAATATTTGAAGCAGAAACTGTTCTGTAAAATCAGTCTTTACCACTAAGGGACAGTTCATTTATTCTGCTAACTGATGTATGCAAGATAAACAACATAAACATTTTAATCATACTTAAAACATGTGTAGTAATTTTTAATTAAGATATTTTCAAGGAACCAAGTCCCCAATATACTAAAATCGTCGAGAAACGCAGTGAAATCCCTTAATGATCAAAATAAAGCAAATAGCATGTTCAAAAGTCACATAATTTCTTACCACGCTGAACAGAAATGTATTTGTGAAAAACTTTATTTCCATTAGGTATTCATCCTTTAGTCAAGCTGAGATTTCCAAGCACGTGAAGACAAATGGTTTTGGCAAAGTTTCGGATCCAGACACTGATAAGTAGTTCTGTTCACTTTCCAATTACTGTCTTTGGAAATAGAAACACGAGAAACTTCCCGATTCACTTCCCGAAGGAATAAATAATTATAAGGAAAAGCCTTCTTACTGTCAAGTGGCACTCGATCGCCCTCGTGCAGATAAACACTCAGGCAGTCCATCCATCCGTACGGTTAAATAGCATGAGGAGGGTTCATCATCCTCACGACCAATGAGCCGCAAGCCATCCATGATGGCAAGGTAATACACGTGTGGACAAATGAATTTATGGGCAATTAGCACTCGGGGTGCGGAAATAAATACGAGCAGAGCAGTCTGCATCACTGTTTTGTCTGACAGGCAAGAACATCTTAATTTCTCGGCGATTCTGCCGGGAGGTGTATCGAGGCAAAGAAGAATGTAATGATGCACATTCAAAGGCTACAGACTCAAAGGTAACAAAATATTCCATTTTGTCAGGACTGGCACATGGTAATGAGAAAACTTCAAAAAAGCGATCGTCTGATTGTCTTCATCATAACAAGGAGTTTCAAATCAGGTCGAAAGGTTCAAATTGTTTGATTTTTGTTGTCTGACCTCAACGAACTCACACGAGGAACTGTCGTCACTGACACTGAATAGATGGATGGACGAATGGGTATGAAGATTACTATTTACTTAATCTTCAATGACACGTTACTTCGATGAAAAATACACACGTCTGCAATAAAAAATATATCGACAGATCCACACGAGTAGCGGAAACATCATCTCAATGGAGTAATTTTTTTTTTTAAAGTTTGAAAACACTGGCACACTGCCTTAGATTATGCTGGAGCGAGACTTCATACTTGTTGGAGTTATGCCAGATACATGTAGACAGAACACACACACACAGAACACACACACACAGACACACAGAACATACATGTCTCCCAGGGGTGAGGGGAGAGATGAAGTATCTGAGCAAGACGTGAATGTTCTAATTTAATCGTTTCCTCTATCTCCTCGGAAGCCTCCGAACACTTCCTAATTACATTTGAATTTTGTCTGCTGCTGAAGGCTTTGTTGAGGCTACTTTCCATGTTGTGAACACCACCACAAAATTCTCCAACCATGGCCACAGCTAGATGACGGAAAATGTCATGTCAAAGGTCAGGGACTGAAAATTTGGGCTTATGCTCGAGTGACCGAAAAAAAAGTGTTGAGGGAAATAGGAAAGTTTTTGTTAAAAATGTTGCTTCTTGCTTCACGGTATTAAAATACACAGTTGTATATTTTGCACTAAACATGGTGATGGAGTAGAAATGAAAACAAAAACCCAACCAACCAACAAACCACCGGACTACGTGAAGAGAAGGTGACAGCAGGCCGAACGTCTGTCATGACACACCACGTGACACCTCGTTACAAACCTTGTATGGTCGATCTCGGCTCCATCATGGTCAGGGCGGCTATAGCGTGTGTCCCTTCCCTCGTAAAACCGGTTATGTACATTATAACACAGTTTTTTTTTTATTTTTATCCCCTTTCCCATCCCCCCAACCCACAGAAGGGGCAAAGTGGTTAGAGAGTCTAGTCAAATCTCAAGAATGACGGGGGACAAAAAATGACAGTCACGTGACAACGTCCTTCTAATGCGCAGTAAGACACGAGCAGGCCTACAAATGCATTACAAAATGATAACAAGAGTAGAGGAACAAAATATTAAGAAGGAAGGACGGGTAAAGAAAAGAAGGCGTTTCAGAACTGAGAAAAGAAAGACGAGGTTACAGAACGCTCACAAACCCATCATAATAAACATCATAATCAACCAAACAACAACAAATCAAGCTGCAGGTGTACGAACATCAAAATAAAACTGAAGCCTGTGTCTCTGTGGTAACAGGACCTCGAGAGTTAGAGAAATAAAACCTTAAAGCAGTGTTTGGAGGAAGCCTCGGTATTTCCCTGGCTTGGTGCGAGCCACCCCCCGACAACACCGCCTCCCTCCTCCTCCAACCATTACTCTTGTCGCCTCTCCATTCTCCTACCGCCCATCTCCCATCATCTTCCCCTTTCTCTCTCTCCATTCACCAGTCGATGGCGATGCCAAGCCGGAGCCAAGGCCAGACTTCGCCCCATTATCAAAGAGCAGAGACTGCGGGGTGGTGTGTCGGGTAGAGTGCGGTGTACGACTTCCACACTTATCAGTGGAGTTGCCCAACGACTGGCGGGCCCGGATGAAGAATGCAGATGCCACTTTACACCCGCGATACCCGGGGCTGGCTTGTGAGGGTAGAGAGGGGGAGAGTGGGGGAGAGAGGTTATCGACAAGCACCCAGGCATTCAGGCGATGCTAGCCAGTCTGACACGGATAATTCCACGAGAAGCAAGATTATAGAAAAATAAACAAATACAAGCTGAGAGAAATAATACTAAAAACAGAGTTTGGTGAGAGGTGGGTGAGTGAGAAGGAACTTTATCTCAAAGCGGGGTGAGCTGTGTAATGCGTCGTATTTGATGCACAAAGTTTGTTTGTGTATTGTGTCTTGAAGATGGATTTGTCTGTGCAGCTGCACGACGAGGGCACGTGCATTTGCTGATTAGCGAGCGTGAGAACGAACGAACAAACAAATGCACGAGCGAGCGAAGGAAGGAGCATGGATGGGAGCTTAGAGAGTTTTATCCAAAGTTGTTTATCGCGAAGATCATTTTATTTTAGTGCGCATGAGTGAGTGCGCGTGAGGTCGCTGCTGACGAGGAACAAACATTTAATGTCTGGCGAATCACCGCCGAGAGACTGCGCCACCCTCGCTGTCAGTTGTGAGGGAGAAGATAGTTCTCAGCCAGCTCGGGAGATGCTTTTAGGTGAAGACACAGCCTGAAGAGGTTTTTGATGTCAGATGGACAGCAGCTTGTGAAGGATCAAGATAAGCTTGCGATAACAACCTCGACACAGAACAGAGGAACATGCTGCTCGCTCGTTTATTTAGCTGCTGGCAGGATGCGTGGCCGGTTGCATGGAGCATCGCAAGCCGTGTATCTGTATCGTCTTGAGGAGTCGTTCAAAATTTTCTTTTCATCAGTTTCCGAAAGAGTGCGTCATACAATAAAATGACGTCAAATCTTCGCAATGACCTCACACACTTCCTGTGCGTGTGACGTCATTAGGAGACTGACGTCACAAGAAGATTGACATCACAATTAGACTCGTCTGCTTGACCATCTCGGGAAGCTATCGTGGTTACTCGGCGGAAGGACACAAAGGTCGATTTCACTGGATTTTTTCAATGTTTATAAACATCGGCAACCAAAATAGTGCTAATAAGTGGTAATTAAGTGAGAAACGAATCCTTTATTTCTCCTGTATTGCTCTCGTGCTCTGTAACTGTAACTAAATATAGTTTTGAAACATTTGACCGTCGCCAGAGCCTTATCACAAGCCTTTAAGGTCTACAATAAACGAGCTGCTAAATGTACATTTGTAGACCTTTACGATTTCATTGAGTGCAGTTTATTCTCAAATTCTTACACAGATAATTTCGCTTCAAAATACTCATTTTTTTCTGAATACAACGAACGAATCATCGAGCTAGGAAATAGCTTTACACGCTTTACACTTGTCACGTGATCCAGTCAGTCCAGACGTTGGCGTAAAGATACATGTTTGTCCAACTTTGTGTGTGGAGGGCATGTCGATTACCTGATCTTATCTTGGAATTGTAAGTGAAAATAAACAAGCGAAACATGACATATTCTCCCCAGAGATTCAGAAAGCAAGTGAGAAAGAGAGAGTGCGTCATTTATTTTCTATCTACGTTCATGTTTGGAGAGTAGACCCGAGACTATGTCTTCATCTTCTGGTCTGAATGTTTTCTTCTGAGCTCCTTGCTTTTCTTGTGACTCGAAATGATGTGCTGTTAACAAAACTGACTTGTATTACAACCTACACTTGGTAAAAAAAAAAATCCAGTAAGTGTTTTGTATCACAATGAGCTTCATTTGCGCATGCGTCGTTATCGATGTGATAAGCTCTCCTTCTGACGAGAAGCCGCGGGAAGGAGCGACAGACGACTGAATGCATGTGTCGGTTGGGAAAAGCAAGAATGATTAACAGAAGACTGTGAATGGACAAGTAGATGAAGGAGAACGGGAGAATGTGAGAGCAGAGCTCTACTCTAGTAGAGTACAGGCAAGTCTGGTCTGTCACTGAGGAACAAACATTTCTTGCGATGCCTGGCCGGGCGTGTGGGAGGCTGTCAGGAGGCGCCATTGTGGGCTTGATGTGCGGAGCCTGCAGGAGTCATGAAAACTTCACGGGACAAGCACTTGTATGTCCCCAGTAATGTAGACCTCTCTTGACTCCAGCGATTTTTTAGCGAAACACACACACACAGACACACACATATACAAAAACACACAGACACACACACACACACAAACACCCGTATCAGTATATGCTGGATATCTTAATTGCTGACAAAAATTCAGTAAAGAATATCGAATGGCTGATGATCTTTACAAAGCAATGGAATGGAGGACTAAGGATGCTTCCCAATAAAATTTATCACTTTTTGTACTTTGTGCCACTGTCCTTGTTGGCTGTGCTTTGCTGATTAATACTCTCCTTATTCTTATATAAATGTTTATATACCATATATACATATATAGTATGTATTTCACTTTAGTTGCATACTATCCAGTACTCTTTATTGTATAAATTGTACGATCATCCACTTGAAATGAAGCGATTGCTTAATGAATAAAATGTTTCGTTCATTCGTTCTCTTCGCTTTTGCTCTCTTCTCTGTCGTGCGAACATGTGAGTAAACACATACACTGGTCTGAACTGTATTTACACGAGAGATAAAGCTGGCAATAAAAAGAGGGGAGGGAGAGAGATAGAGAAGGAATAGCCACATATGTATCTGGACTAACGGACAGAGGGACAGGAAGACAAACGCACAGACAGAGAGAAAGAAACAAGACTTTAAATAAATCACACCTTCTCCACTTCTGGCTAAATCAGCTCAAATGTGCAAATGTCTGGACCCTAGTGTTGGCTACAACCAGAGTCGACTCCCTTCTGTGCCTGACTGCTGTGCAAGACATTATGTGATGATAACAATGTTTTCTTTCCCTGCAGACCTCACTACAGCTGGAATAATGAACACGAAGGCAGCAGACCTCACTGCAGCTGGAATAATGACATGGAGGCAGCGTGTCTCCTCGACAAACACACTGCTCAACACATCGCCATCAGTCTCCAGCGCCGTCTGGTCCACAGCCTGAGCTGCCTTCAGACTTTAAATATTTAAATAAAAGATTATTTCGGAATGAAGTCGGAGAGGTTTTAATAGTCGAAATTTGCAAAAGTAGTTAGTCCTTCCTGATTTGATGATTTCTACCTCTCTTTCTCCGCTCACTTCTCTCTCTTTCTCAAACCCTAACTCCAGACATTTTCTTGACGTAGTTTTTTTCGATCTGTGTGTTCTTGGGATTTTTTTTGGGGGGGATTTATTTTATTTCCTATCTGCTTTGCTATTTTTACTTTATAAATTGAGATATTTAAAAGCGCGTCAGAAGGTTTTTTTAAATGCCTCCTCCTCCTCCTTCTCCTCCTCCTCCTCCTCCTCATCATCATCATCTTATTATTATTATTTAGGACTCACAACACTGACATAAGCTAATGAAGGTGTCGGCTGCTGTCTTTGTTTCAGACCAACTCTAGAAATGGTGAAATTCATGTCGAAGCAAGTCTCTCTTTATCTCTGTAGCAGCTTCATTTCATTTCGGTTATCGTCTCCTTGAACAATTTGTCGTTTGTACTAAGAACTTGGAATATTTTACTACAGACTATGTTCTTGTTGCCTCTAGTTCTAAAACTGGTTGTTTTGCCAATAATGGCAATGACTATTATCTGTTGCCTGTCTAGTGTTAAGGTGTAGTCTGTGTTGTTTGAGCCCACGATGGTGATGTGTGTTCACTGTACCAGCTCATCCAAAGTTGTTTCCACTTTCAGGACTGGTATTCACACGGGACAGTGCCACCTACCACAGAATAAAGGGTTTGTAATCCCAGGTCTTCTTTACAGAGGCTGGTAAGGTTTAGGGACCAGTTGCACAATACATTCCTTTTAAAAAATAAGATTTTATTTATAGGATCAGTTCAGTGCTCAAATTCTTGTTAGAACTAGAGTTGTTTTTAACAAATTAAAACTGTTTCTACCAAACGTTCGTTCCAGAGAAGATTTACATGGCTAAGGAGTGGCTTTTTAAAAATGTTTCTAAATTTTACTTCTTTAGAAAATGTTTGAGTTGTAAAACGTGCCATGCAGCTAGTCCCTGGCCTTTGACCTCAAAGTGCTGCTGCTGGTAAGAGGATTCCTGTTATACAAAACTTGGAGAGAAGAAGAGAATCAACAACAGAAGAGAACACATGAAAGGATGACAGTCATATGGAACGGATGTGTAACAAAAGAGGATTATGGGCAGAATATCATTTGGCATCATGTGAGCATAGCATTTCTAGGGTCATTGTTTTTATAGGATAGAGGTCAGGTGTCGACTTTGGGTCACAGTCTTCAACAATCACCAACTGAGGAGGCAAAGTCCAGGCTGGAGGAAATCACTACTGCAACTAAGAATCTTGTCATGCGCAGTCTTGGAAACAAATAAATCTTTCTCTCCTTCTAATTTGTTCTTGTGGATGGGAAGGAGATTTTCTGGCAGAGGACCACGATATGAGCAACTGACAAATTGGAAACTTTTGTTGTCATGGTTACGTACAAAGGTCACCGTCTTCTCCGTTTTCTATTTATCTGATATATCATGTAAAACGTTAGACACTAAAAGCCTAACGAGGAGAATACTAGAAAGACAAATATTATTTGGAAACTGTCAAGTTTTTTCTAAATGTTTGACTAGCTTCTTTTGTAGCTTTACAACAAGTGGTTTCATTATTTTAAAAAAATCCAAATCTTTTATCTACAGAGGAACCAAAAACTTTCAGTGAGTCATTATTTTGCATTGCTTGAGCAAGTGTGAAGTGTTGCTTTTGCTTGCTTATATTGTGTGACTCCTTTATGTATTCACATAAATACATAGGAAGACACTTGTCACAGGAAGGGACAAGTAGAGAGACAGACAAGCAGACATTTATTCGTTAAGAGATTAGGGGAAAGACATCGAGTTAAAGAGAAAAAGCAGATTAACCAAGCAGGGACAGGGAAAAACAGATTCTGGACCTGGACATTGGTAAAGTCTTAGAAGGGCAACCACGCAGTATAAAGCTGACATTAGCGACATCAACAAACAGAGAAAACATGGAGTCGCCTTATTTATGTCTCACGGTTTTTCTTAACTTTTGTGGACAACATGGGAATCGATGGCATGCTTCATTTGACCCCGATAGACAGGAAAACAAGCAGAGACAAATGTAGACATTTGGGACAAATAGGACACACAGATAGACATAAAGTAGAAAAGAAAAGGTTTTCGGTAAACAAAAACTTGTTTACCAGATTGTGTGACTGAGTCCATCCATCCAAATTACCCGCAAGCTCACCCAACTGTTCACAGTGATATAATCTTACTTGAGCTTCGTACTAAGAGCTAACCCTGGAGGTAATGTGTACAGACCCTGAGTGTCCAGTCTGACCCTGGGAGGTCATCTATACAGACTCTGAGTGTCCAGTCTGACCCTGGGAGGTCATTGTACAGACCCTGAGTGTCCAGTCAATACTCCAGTGCCACAGTTGTATCTCACTCCACTCCAACTCTGGCAGAAGGAAGGGAGTGGCTCATTGTGCAAGCTTTTAGACTATTAGGCCGACCTGCCAGTCGCTCAGTCGTTAGAAGACGAATTTCACATCCCACTTGAGGCTGGAGTTGATTTCCCTAATGGCTTTCCTAATTATCTGATGCTAGCTGTGCCCAGGCTCGTGTCAACTGCTCCCTCGTGGTGTAGATGCTCTAATGATACAATGGAGAGGGAGGAGGAGAGCTTTTGCTGGTAGACAATGGTACGAACACAAACTGTTCTAACAGCTCCTGACTGCAGGTTTGTACAAATTAATTATAATGTAGCTCGGATGTAAGTGTGGTATAAAATCCAAGTTTCCGAGATTATTGTGCATGGTAGCAAAAGTTTGTGATAAAAATTCACACTAGAGAAATTCACGTGAGATACACTTTTTGATGTTGAGCTTGTGCCGTGGATTTACGAATCTGGAAAACAAACCTTTTAGGGGAGTAGTTTCTAGCTTTCCCAGGCCAGCTCTACAACTTGTGTACAGACAGAAGGAGAAGTGTCTAGAAACTCCAGGCCTTGTCAACGTGCATTTTGATCAGGTCTTTGAAACATTTTATAGAAAGTTGCTATTTACTCAACAACTTTTCTATCCTTTCTGTCTCGTTTTCACTGCCTTGGGTCAATATCTGTTGTCTGGAAAATAAAAATTCTGAATACACTGTGGAGTGGTGTGTACACACGGAAAGCAAAGCTCCACACTTATCTGAACTTTCTTGACCTTTATGATTATTCTTCCTTCTCCCAACTTGCACAATCTGCGAGCAATAGTTAATTCAGGCTGAGTTAACAGTAATGCAGTTTATGTTTAAATGTTTAAACAACATGGAAATAAAATCTGTTGAATGTTTACATTTCTTGTGCTTCTACTTGTGTCTCACAAGATTCGCTACATAACTAAGTAGGACGGGAAAGACAGAAAGAATGACTAGAGATGGATAAACAGGCGATTTATCCAGGGATTGAGAGAGATATTGAATAAAAAAACTTTACAACTATAAATTAATTCATTTAATTCCAATGTCTTCTATATCCTGTGAGAAATAGTAGAATTGTTATTCCATCATCGCTGTCGAGTATGATGAGCTCCAAGATTTGTCCCGCAGACCAGCATCCCAACACTTCATCACCATAAAAGCAGGAAACAATGAAGAATTTGTGAGAAGTCCAATGTACACACACACACACATTATTGTATTCAGCATGCAGACTACAGGATGTGCAACACTGAGCCTGTTGTTTGTGGATGAAATATGGGATTATATGACAGAAACTCAGACCCTGAGTGTGACAAGGCAGCCTCTGTATCTCCACTTTATCTTGTAGTCTGCGTGTAGGCTTCTGGATTTCCCAGCTTCCACATTCAAGCTTTCTGCGACGAATGTTCATGTGTTCTTTGTTCTTCCATAATTCTTTGAAGGCACATTGTATTCGTGAGTTTTCACGATGAAAAGCCAAACAGTCGTGTTTTGTTTCGTTGGGAATAAGTTGCCAAGACAACTTAACCTGATTAGGACCCTGAAGAAAAGGTAATTCTCCCGGAATGCATTCTAATCGGACATGGCAGTAAACTGCGAAAACATGACTAGTACAAAGCAGACCTGTTTCCCCGCCTCCCTGGACCCCTAGGGGGGAAGCAGGAGCACAGACGAGACCAGAACCTGCATCAGATGTTGTTAGATAAGAGTTTTGTGTACTTGCTGACCCTTGAGAAGAACTCGGTGTAGTAAGCTGTCCTCCGTTCAAAATAATAACAAACATTAATAGCAAAGGATTGTGGGAAACATGAAACTTCCAGCCGCTGATCATCTGAAGAATAAACCGTCCTCCTGCCTGTCGATCTAATTAGAGATACAAAGACCCAGGGAGATATACTTTGAGATGAAGAATCTTACATTCATTCCTCTGATGGGATGGAGAACCCAGTAGAATACACAGTGTGCATGTTGCTATAACAAACAAAACAAACCAGCTATAACAACAATATATATCGAGTAATTATGCAAATTATCTATTGATTTATAAAGCTGGTATCATCGATTGAGAATTTTTCCTTTTTTTCCTTTTTTTTTCTGTTGTATTCATCCTTTTCTTCTTTCAGTATTTTTTTTTTTGTTCTTTCTTTTATCACGCATTTTTCTTTTTTGTATATGACAATAATCTTGTGTTTAGCTTGAGATACACGTGTGTGTCAGTGTGTTATAAAGACTTGAGACATGCATGCACAGCTGTATGTAATAACAGCTTGAAATTTGTGTGAACTATTCCTGAAAGAAACATTGATCATAAAGACAATTTACATCAAAAGAATAATTTCACCACCATTAACTTCTATCTCTGTCTTCTAGACACCAGATCTTTAAAAAATTTAACAAAGTCTTCAATCATGTAGACGACAGAAATTACTTTTTCTACACGGAGTTTCGAATGACAGCAAAATTCAACCTTTTACCCTTGCATAATCACATTTTGAAGGACTGGCTACATCATTATTTATTGAAGCCACTGCAAATCACATTGAAATATTCAATTACAACATCCATGGTGGAAATGTCTTCGCCACAGACTTTTATTTCGCCCTGTCATCCCCTACCTTCTAGAAGAATATGGAATTTCTAGACACTTCCTACTTCAGGTACACTTTTCTCACCTTCCCTCCAGCTTTCCATCTTTTCATGTTTTCATATGTTATCATTTAAGACAGTTTAGCTGGGTTTTTTTAATCACGGAGTACATTTTGTCTTCAAACTGTCTAAACGCTTCTGTTTGTTGGGAACCACGCAAAATATTTCCATGGGATCCTTGGTCGAGTGCCAGAAGCTAACTACTTTCTCTTCTTGGTACCTGGCCAAGGTGTGATACCCCCAGAGACAAACACAATTGTAAATGCGCAGTGTTTGTTTTAAGTTTCTGTTTTATAGATGACTTCCCTCGTGAGTCAAAAATGGCCATTGACAAACGATTAATTCAAAATATCATCAAACATTATAATTCTCTGTTGTCTAACCTGTGTACCTGCCTGATGAGCTGCTTTCAACCTGAATTCAGTGAGTGTAACTGGAGAGAGTGTGACGAGTGTGTGCCGAGTGGTTCACTTGAATAAGTGAGTGGAGTGAGTGATTTGAGGAGGTAGATAAGTGAAGGAGAGATGGAATCAAAAAGGAAAGGAATAAAAAGAATAAATGTGGATTATTTGTTAATTGGAGGGTTAAGGGGGAGGATGAGCGTACATCACTGTGTTCATTTCTTAATGCAAAATATAGTTGGCATGGTGAGCGAAGTTTTTGAAAGTTTAGAAAGTACATTGGAGAGAGAATTCGCACATTGCCGCACTCTCCTCCATTCACAGAACTAGGAAGATAGAGCATAGAAAGAGAGAGAAAAAAACAGGTGATGAAGAGGTTTGGGAGAAAAAGAGGAAGATAAAGAAATTTTTTTCTTCGTCAGCCACACAGACACGTGGGTACACCAATTTTTTTTATTTTTTTCCCCATGCCAGAAAAGCCAACAGCAGTAACAACTCATTGTGGAGAGAGCGGCAGACCTAATCAGGTCTTTCCAAAATGTCAGTTTGCAGCGAATTACTGTAACTCCCCAGATTCCTGTCAGATAAGACCAGATACCAGGTTATACATCAGTTCACAGACTGGCGCGGGCAACAGAAGCACCTCACCTGTTCCTCCCTGTGCGAGACCAGCATTGGCTTGACCTTTCCAACGGCAGGTGGGACATTTGGAGGAATCGTCTCCCATCTGACTTCTCAGCCACCGATTTCTTACCTGTGCTACCTAGTTTCCATACAAATAAAATATTCGTTGGCCTTGCCAAGTGTATAGTCATTTTGAGACGGTCGACGTTCTAGAAAGTTCTTCTAGTGCATTTTTTTCTAAAGATTGGGAAAACCTTAGTGCAAGATATATTTTTGTAGAATCAGACTGAATTTCACTCTCACCACATCGGAATATACATTTACAAATAGAGAAAAAAGTCAAAATTATGACATTGAGATTGTCTAATTAACATAGGTTTTCCTCTCACCCATTGGCTTTGACTTTCTAATTGTATCTTCGACGGAGGCGTGGCGAGTATTCATCATGATGTGGGGGACAGACTTTTACAAGGAACTTCACTCAATAATTAGAAAAAAGACCTGTGACTAGTTGTTGAGAATAATGAAACAATGATTCGTCACAGTTCAGTAAGTGTTTGCTGTCTTTAATTAATCTCTGTTCTCTTTTCTGCAAGTCAAGTTATTTCATCCTTCTTTCTCCAAAAAGCAAGACATCAGCCACCTTCACTAAGTACCCAGAGTCAAGGGTCTAGACACCCGAACCGTATGCGGCATCGAAGTGTATTACAAACTGTTTGAGGCACTCAAAAAGCTGACATAGTCCTGGCAAGGGTGAAATTTTGGTTTTTTCTTCTTGTCATCAACCAGAAATCAATGTTTAGACCAAGCTGTCTTTTCGATTTTTGTGAAGGGAAGGGCGCTGGCACTGTTGGTGCTCGCAGACTATGGACACAAAGTCTTTAAACTCATATTGGCAGATTGACCAGACACCACGTGATCTCTCAGCACGCCACAGGGCCTCAGTGAGGGTGTCAAGCACGTGAGAAATGGCTTTCTACAAATATTTATAATGTAAAAAGATATTTAAAAAGTTTACTGAAAGGCCGAAGAAGTCTGAACAGGTTTTTTTTCTAAGTTTAAAATTGTGTCACCCACATTTGTTGAAAATAGTTATTTGGGACTCTAAAACAAACTAATGTCTTAATCTTAGGTATTTTGTCTAGTCAACACTCTCCTGATTTATACCAATTACTGTTTGTAAAATTTATTTAAGTGAAGGTCAGACGTTAACACTTAACGATGTCAACGATGTCATGTACAACCTTCTTTTCAACAACACCACAACCCGACATTTCAGAACCATAGCCATAACATCTCGACAATTTCCGACATGGCTAACATTTCATTGAACCTAATGTAATCCAGTACCTCCGAGGTAATTAAAGCTGTCTGCTTTAACTCCCTTGCCGCATGCGAGGGCAGGATGAATCGCAGCACGCGAAGAGGTCACATGGCCGAGCCGACAGTGAGCAGACCGGAAGTACGTCAGAGATCAGCCGACACGTAAGTCGAAATCAGCGTCCCTACCACCTGTCTGGTAAACAGGTTTGCTACATTAACCTTTCGGAGTGGAGAAAGGTTGGGGGGAAGAGGAAGCTAAAGAAGTTGCAGATTGGAGCTGAGACGGCAGATTACAGCTGGTCCCTTGCTGTCAGTCGCCATTTTACATTTTTGTCTGAAACGATTAGGTATGAAGATAGACACGTGATGTTTCACTGGCAAGTGAACATAGATTGTAACAGAGTTTCTGTTATTGTGATTAAAGGGGAAAAAACTATACCCAATGTGCAATGGTTGAATTTATTAAAGGGGGTAAGTCGGTTCTAACTGGCAAAATAAAGAAATTTAAGACACAATTCTTGTCTCCGTAATTACGACGAATTCTTCAGATATTATTTTACCCCAGGGAATCTTTTCACTGCTTTACAAACTATTTCTCCAGGGGCCGAAGTTATGAAGCGAGAGTAAGTTGTTTCCCCAGGGCAAATTGAGAAACTGGAGGACAAGGGTCTTTATGTCAACCCCTCGTCCTGTTGCTTTACTCTAGGATAACCACGGATAAACAACAGATACACAGAGTCTAGACACTGCTTTAAAACTTCGGAAACAAAAAGTTTGTCTTCGAGTTCCCCATGTTGCTACAGGGCAAAGATGTACCCTCGCTTCATGACCACGACCCTAGGGGTGAAGTAAGTCTGGACAGTATTATATATGTACAGAAACACGACGATTGTTCTCGAAGTTAACCCGGTCACCGACTTCTCTTCACTCAGTGAATGTATTTTGCAGATCGGCGGCCACTGTGGTCACATCAGAACGAATGCGAACAAATACTACTTACTCCTGTGATAATATAACATCAAGGGAAAGTGAAACTCATTGCTGGCTGAATGAACAGTGTTCACTGCACTAATCTAAGGGGTGGCGGCCTCTATGTGCGATATACAGGAACTGACTGGCCGGGTGGAAGACAGAGTGCTGAAGACAAAACCCAACACTTTCATTCCGTTTCCTTAAACTTTTCCTAATAAATCATCTACCTTGCTCAAGAATTCTGGGTGGACAGAGGCAACTGTCCTCTCGTTGGTCTGATCAAAATAAAATCAAAATAAAAAACCTTTCGGCTTTCATTTCACACAACAAGACCGCTTTGCCAGACTCGTAACTTCCAATCATCATAACGGGTATCACATTTCCACACCTACCTCTACCTTTTAGTGTTATTTCTCCCGTCCCCGGCTTTTCAAATAAAATGTTTAGTAGTTTAGATGATTGAGAACAAATAAGATACATTTAACATTTCCACGCAGGTGTCTTCAGAACACAATCCAGATATTTGACACTGTGCCTATTCTCATTGACCTTTAACCTTTAGGCACAAGAAAGATGCCGAGTTGAGATACGATGTCAAAACAGTGCGAAAAGTGAATTCGATTCCCTGTGTGAATGTGTCATGAAGCACAACCTCTGGTCTCAGTGGAAACTTCCAGAAAATGCTGACTAAAGACATTTTGTTGTTACTTTTGTTTTATTGTCTGTATCGGTCGTTATCACACCTCTTCTTTTTTTGCCATGGGTAACATATGTCTGTGTGTCTGTGTGTGCATTTACGTATGTAAGCATGCAGGTGAATAAAATAGTTCACTTTTTCAAAGCAAGCCTATGGTCGTAAAAGCATTTAAACAGTTAAAAGTATATATAAATAGAAAGAACATAATTACAAGCATAATATAATTACAAGTCAAAGAGAGAAATCAGACTCTCTTCTGTAAAAGTCTTATTTACATCTTATTGGTGACCTCCTTGCACCTACCCAAGGATCAACAAGTGTTGTCTGCAGATAAAAAACATTTGACTTCAGTGGTTGGCTTATTTCCCGGTAGCAAGCACTTGCAAGTAATACAGACACTTGCACTAGCCCTACGACCAAACACTAATATCTAACACAGACAAATCGCTTCATTGCCGACAATCAGTAAGCAATAAAAAGCGGAGAATATAAAACAATAAACATCTTGGAGAAAAAGCATCCACGGGACTGTCAGTGTGAATGTGATAATCACCAGGATGACAGCGATCAGCAATGACATGAGTTGGTATCAAAACAATTAAGGAAGAATGGGTTAAATAGCTAAGAACATAATCTTACCTTGGACATGGTGAGAATGGTTGATTACTCCCTGCCAGAGAAACAAACATCAACAACAAATGTTTCCGGTAGTTTGCGTTGAGCCGACGTATTGAGCAGAGAACATAGACAGCCCTCGGACACCTCTCCACAGAGTAAACATGTAAACACTGGCAACGGTTAGTGGGAGGGGGAGGATAGGATCCCACAGACTCTTGTCCTGCTTTATAGCATTGCTCAGTCCGGGTGGCGGAACAGCGACGGGTCGACCACACCCGACAACGATGTGTGGCTGTGACTCACTTGTCTCTAAGCTGATGTCGGGATATTTTCGAATTATATATGGCTTGAGCGATCCCCCAATCACCCTCTCCCCTGTAAAAAAAAAAAAAAAGGAGTGCAATAAATTTCCCAGATGCAGAACCGACGCAGACAGCGATAATGCTTCACGATGCGGAGATGCAAGGAGGGACAACTAGTACAAGATGTGATGGAGTTCAAGGGAAGCGAACAGATACTGCGTGTGGAGGGCTGGTGGAGGGTAGGAGGGAGGGTAGAAGTAGTGCATCCTTTGCTTGTGATTGGCTCACAAAGGACCAGTCACTAAACGTAGTACATGGAAGTGAAGGGGCGACTGATTGATGTGGTAGGAATGGACTACTTGTTTGTTTATACAATAATTGTATAATGTCATACTTACTTCGGATCAATAAACACACACACACACACACGCATGAACAGAATATAAGAAATACACAAATACAGCAGCAACACGATAATCGTCATCCTCATCATTAGAGAACTTATATTGCGCTGTTATCCAGTATCAGTCGTTGAAGTAATTAATAAAAAAATAATGAAGGAATGAATGCACATTGTCACAGACACTCAGATGTCAACATGCGCACAATAAAACATTGAAGTTTATGATTTGAAACATGTCCCATTTACTATTATTAGCACAAAATATCAAGAAAGAAGAATTCTCTAATTAATTGAAATGGAAAATAACGAATTCTTTATTTACTTTTATTCTTCCAAGTTTGCAGAAAAATCTCGAGTATTAACCTCAGAGGCAGAACACAGGGAACTAAATACCAGGCATTCAAGAAATTAATATCAATCCTAATGAATTGGAGAAAGTGTAATTATCACAAAACTAAAATCATCGGAAATAGTATTATATTTACTACTCAAAGGGAATGTTTTGTAAAATGACTTGTCACTTCATGTTTTATTTATTTCAAGCCATAGTAGAGCATGTTTATTATTGTAGAACTGAACACTTCTCACAAGTTATTACTGCTCTTTGTGAGTCATGAAGCTCATCATTTGTTCTTTGTCATTTCCTGTGGCAGTTGCCATTCGTAGGCAACAAATCCAGGCAGGAGAGTTGTTTCAAACAAACCCTGAAAGTCAGAAATGTTTGTTTTCATGATGAGCTCACAAACTGCACCTGTCGGACAGACACAGGGTAGAGAAAGACAAGACAGACGAGTTACACACACAGACATCTTTCTGGAGAGTTCCAGCAACCATTGGCAGGAGAATTGCCAGCACCAGACCCTCCATGTCTGGATGCGACTTGCCTGTCATCTTCAGTCTCTATTTAACTCATTTTCACCTTTTATCTCCGGGATTTCAACGATATTTCAGCGTTCTGTTGCTGATGCTTCAGACAACAACAGCACCAGCACCACTCGCGGATGTCGGTTTTCAATATTGTTCAAAAGCCGGTGAGTGGCTCTTTGGGTCAAAAGACAGCAGGCAGGGGCAGCAACAAATGCCACCTTCAACATTCTGATGAACAAATTTTCAAACCGACGATCAAAACCCAGCAGGTAGAAGCAGCCTTTCATGTCTGACTTGAGTTCTTTGAAGTGTGGATGCTAACCAGGTAGGTCATCAGCCCTGGAGTTGTCTTCATACTTTTAGCACATGTTTAGCTCCCTTTACCTGCGTTTTACTTTGTTTTCACGACCATAATATGCTGACTGTGATCAAAAGACACTTATTAATTGTATAGTAACTACCGCCAGTCTATTTCCAGCAGTTTGAGTTTCAAAACAAGATGATTTGAAATAAAGAACCTAGGACCCAGTGTTAATGAACAGGTAATTATCTTTCTTCCTCGGAACACAGGTGCCAAACACTTAATCGTCGTACACCAACTTTCATTTTATTAAAATAAGTAATCATCTCGGAAATGTCTTTGAAAGCGATCGGGTGTTGCTCCTCAGACATCATTAAGGTGTGAAAACTGCAACATGGGGAATTTAATTTCTATTTGCGATTTTTTTCTGTTCCTTGATATAGTGCTTGGCTATTTGAGATAACGAGGCAGCTGGGTTTCTTTCACCTGGGAAAAAATAGTTAACAGTTATTTTTAAAAGGTGTTACTGGTTTTCACGAAATGTAATCGTGATAGGGATTACAACAGGTATCTCAACCGTCGACGAAGACAGATTGTTTGATCCCTCACCAAGTCAGTAATGTTCGTGTTCTCACGGTGTCGTTTGTTTTCTCTTGTTTACATTTTTTATTTTATTTTAATTTTTTTTATTTTAACTAAACTTTCAAGAAACTGTGTGTCTATTTTATTTCTTGTACCCAGATGTCGTGTGTTATACTCATCATTATTGTATCATGGGTGATGTGATAACTTGGAACAGATTTAGCTTCGCAATCAAAGAAGCTTCACTCTCTGTTTGTTATTTATTTCTCAAACATTTTTCACTTGTCTGGTGTGAGCACGAAGGACACGATGGTGTGGCACACATCAACACACCTGTTGGCGTGGGAAGGGGGAGAGGACTGTAGACCCTCAGGCCTCGGTTATCTCCCGCCTCACCTGCAGGTTTATGTGGGCTCCCCAGTAAGACCATCATTTGGCGACAGGTTTATCTGCCCTGCGATATCATTAAGCTGTTAGCAAACTCTTTTAGAAAATGTATAAACAGTTGATTAAAATGTGTTTGTGAAGCCACATTCCTGAGGCAGTCGGACGGCATGCACACTCATTAATAATGTGTCCAGCGCACATGAACGAACATCCTAACACACACACAAAGAAAGACAACCTTAGTATCAAAATAAATGCAAAACTTGTGAAATTTACAAAACTTCTCTTGGTCATGTTCTTACAATAATTTCTTTAAGAAAATCTTAAACTCTCGAGACAAGATGTATAATACAATGATTTGGGTGTGTAGCCCTACGAGACAGACACTGTCCTCTATGGCATCATCAAATTGTCTGAGTTTGCTGCTGCCCTCGGGCAACAACATGTCCGTGTGAGGGCAGGTACAATACCCACAGCTACCCCAAGCATTCCTGAAGTAAAACAAATTTGTCTCTTGAACAGAGATATCCTATCCTAATCCTGCAAATGGAAATGTGGATTGAATTTGTAACGCTGACAATTTGATGACCAAAAGGAATAAAGTTTTCTGTGGACTCTTAATTATTTTAATTAAAAGTTTGAAATTGTGGTCTGTAACAAACATCCGGAAATGTTCTCAAAGTTTAAAACTGAGCAGCCCCCAACAACCTCTCGTAAGCAAAGCAGGTCTTTAATTGTATTGTATGAACAATGGTGAAAGTTTGGTCTTTGCAAAACCAGTGACAGGAGCCTTTCTTCGTGTTCCTAATCATTCCCAGTCACATTTCCGTTGTGGATCATCTGGCATGTCGAGTCCTCATACAAATGCCATCATCCAACATTTGTATGAAGACTCGACATGCCAGATGATGGCAATAAACTTTGGTGGAAATCCTTAGTGTTGCTTCAACTTCTAAATGGTTTCCCTGTCTGCAGAGTTAAAAGCCTTCTCAAAATCCACAAATATTATGTAGAGTGACGACTGCCATTCGATGAACTGTTCAATAATATTTCGTAGTGTAGCGATACTGTCTGTACCAGTTCTTGCCTCAGTCTCTTGTCTAGGGCATTCTTCAGCCTCTCCAGGATGATTCTGGTCAGCACCTTCCTGGGAATGGACAGTAGGGCAATCCCGCGCCAGTTGCTGCACCGGATCAGGTCGCGTTTTCTGGGGATAGCTTTACGAGATAGCCAAGCTTCCAAGCGACAGGCGCCTTAGACTCCTAAATGTGTTCAGAACCATTGACAGACCTTTATTCTCACAACAAATCGAGGACGACAAATTGGATCTTGCCACATCGTTTGACATGGAACCAAATGGATTTAATCTTGCCGCCTCGAAGCTTCAAATTCTTGAGCATGGACAACACGAGGATATGTCCAGGAACTCTCATAGCTAGCGATTGTGGCAAGGTTTTAACAAGTCTAAAGTGGAAGGTTAGAAAAGATTTCCACTCAAACATCCTCCGCATTGGCTTTCAAGCTGCAAGAGCTGAACATTTCAAGAGTGTTTAAGGTCAGGGTTGGAGGCAAATTCCTGGCACTAGATGTGGTAGACTGATAAGGACACCCTCACTAAAAACATCAGAAAGGTGTACTGTAAATATCCAAGAGAGAGTTAAAAAGGAAGATGAAACAAATGACATCCGAAAGATCTGTGACGAAAAACAATGAAAAGAATGTCCTTACTATCTTGTAAATATCTAGGTTTTTTTAAATTTCAAACTACAAAAACTCCATTAAATATCACCATTCTTTTTATAAAGCATAAGTAGGACTGAAACAAGGATTTAAGTAAAATTACACATGGATATAGCAAAGATATTTTTGCTTTCCAATGTTTTTAAAGGTATCTTGACATCAGCAACTTCATCTTCTCTTCCAGCTCATCCTGTATCCTACGAGTCACGCTACCATTACTCCTCCCCCCGCTAATACTGATGCGACTACTGCTTCACTACCAAAATCATGATATTAGAAGTATATACAAATATTATGTGAAGAAACATGGCAAGACAACATCCCGCGTGGTGTGTGTGTTGGGGGACTGACTACAACCACCATGTCTGTCCGCAGGTAGACGCCACATCCACCCCACATCCACCCCAGGACAGTTGCCCGCGTTTTGTCGCATTAGCAAAGCCATCAATACGGGGGAGCAGGCGACTTGTTTTACGAAATTACCTCATCTGCCGACCGGCATGCATGTCAGTCTGCACGTACACACGCTCAGGAGCTTTCGTGAGGGAGGTAATTTGCGACTTGGAGTAATGCCCCTTGATAAAATGGCAGGAGGAGGCCCGATTAGGATTCTCCAGTTACGCGACATAAAAATAAATCGCGAGGGCTCAGATTTGGGCTTTTTGTCTTCGGGGAGAGTTCTAATTCACTGTGTCGTACCATGAAACTGTTTGCAATAGGGTGTATAGACACTCACCACGATAAGGTCCAGAGACAGGCAACGGGTGTGCCGCTAAACCGATCCCATGGATCATATATTCTTCCTGCTTCTGAGACTCCACGTCGACATAGGTACCAATCCTACTTTCTACAAGTCTGGAGAAATCCATGTGGTGCATTAGAAATTTTTTCCTTTTTTTATTTCTTTCCAATGGTTACATTTAGGAAAAACTCTTAATCCTGAGTTAAACACTAAGCTTAAAGCTACTAGAAAATTTGAAAAACACACAACACTGATTATTACATTTTAATTGATTATAAATGTATACGAGAACTGACCTGAATTCTAAGGTGTGTAGAGTTTTAGTCATATGTTAATGAGGCGCTGTAGTATCCAATCACTGAGCCTACTGCTTGTGAAATACAGTAAAAATGAGATTTTGAGCACTTTGCTAAACCCAGGAAGGTCAGTTATATTGAAAATATCTTTCTCGAGAAAAAGTTTATATTGGGTTTAGTAATCATTATTATTTAATGAACTATTTCCGTTGAAAATTACATTTTACTCGGATAAGTTTTTAAAAAAAAACTTCGCACACAACCACAAAGATATAAAACAAACTGAAAAACGAACATTATTACACCTAACTCCCAAAGAAGACGGACACACTACAAACACAGGTACACAAACACGTAAATCACAAAGGGAGAGAAGCTTTACTTACTATTTTTATTTAAACAGATTGGTCTTCTATTTTGTGTAGATGTCTGTATTTGTAAGGTCTTTGTTGTCTTTGAAAATTGTAATATACATATTACACTAGATTTCTTTACACACAAGCGAACACATACACACACTCTCGAGCAATGAGGAAACATGGAATACCTCCTGACACATATTCACAAATACCTAGTAAATATCTGGAGGGCAAGATTGGCGAGGCGCTCACTGACATCGTCTGGGATGCTCATCAAACACACACGTGATAAAAACGAGCAATCATCACTGCGCGCGCATGCGCACTGCCGTGCTGCCCTCCATCCTGCTTTCTTCCCATCGATGATGGCGGCTTCACAATGAAAAAACACCGGATGTGCGCAAGTTGAAAGAATCTTTCTGAGCTCTGGTTGTAACAGCTCGTCCTGTTTGTGACTTATCGTGTAGAGTGTCTGTAGCATGGTATCTACCCTCGTGAACCGTAGCTCCGCTGGTTTTTCTGTTATTTGTCTGCGCGGGAGGCGGGGAAGAGGAGAATTTGCTGAAACTGTACATTTTTTCTTTTCATTCCCATTTTTTTCTACATCCTACTTCACCAATGTTCCCTTTTCACTTTATCTCAAGTTTTAATCTTGTCTGTCCGTCCGCCCAACTGACTCTCTGTGTCTGTGTCCACGGAGTGTGTATGTCTATATGCATAGCTGACACAAACAGAATGTTATTTTCTAAATTTCAAACGTGTAGCCCACGTCTAGATCTTTGTCAGGTACTTCCTCCATATCCCACCCCTCACTATCCATTACATTGGTTAAAGGAATTTTAAAAACAAAATAAAACTGCTTAGAATGGCGTAAAGAGTAGGATACATTTGAATCTCGTCTATTTACATGTGTGTTCATGTGGAAAACGTTGAAGGTTTTTAGTAGAATGTTGTGTTTAATAAGAGAAATTACACGGGACTCTTTTTTTTTTGTTTCCACGAAGTCTCGTTCTCCGTCACGTGAGCCTATGACGTGTGGTTTCCATAGTGACAACCATGCCTCGAGAATGTGCTGCACCTGATTGCCACGAAAAGATGGAAAAGATTCAAAATTGTCTTTTCATCAGTTTCCGACAGACAGAGTCTTACAAGCCTTACACACAGAGTGCGTCATACGATAAAATGACGTCAAATCTTCGCAATGACCTCAGACACTTCATTGCGTGTGACGTCATAAAGAGCCTGACGTCATAAGAAGACTCTGACGTCACAACTAGACTCGGCTGCTTGACCATTCCCGATGGTGATAACAAAGGAGAAAGACTTCGATAACGATAATACCTCTAATAATAGCGATGGTGACAAGATGAAGGACAATAAAGAACATGTCCGTGGAAACTCCAGGCTGAGCTGAAGACTCTGGAAACCTGTTCGCCTGCTCGTCACCAGACATTTCCTTGATGCCTGGAAGACTTCCAGCAGTTCATAGGCTGACTCTTACCTGGAGAACCCCTTCAGTCGTGTGTTGCTGAGCTCTACAGCTGAAGAATGGAAGTTTATATATTTTTTTTTCTCCTAATTGCACACATTATTCTGCGGCTTTTACTTTACCGTTCGGAGCATGCCACTCGTGGCACATTACCTGCAATTTCTGCTAAAAATTAGCATGCTCACCGCTCGTGGTTACAAGAAACACATTTGGGCTAAGCTTTTTTTGCAGCCTTTTATGTTATTAATTACAGGTTCTGGAAAACAAAGGTCTGAAAGAAAGCCTTTATTCTAGAGGGTCCAGGTATGCTCCTTGTCTTATAACCCTAAAAAAAACTACTTTACATCACCCTACCTCTACTTGCAACAAAGTTTTCCCACAGATTTTTTTCTCGGATACACTTGCATTCATAGTTGTGACATGGCTGGCACACACTCACCTGGCTGCCGCTTGCATGAAAGAATGAAATTCTTTGCACTCAGAAATTCGCGCGGTCTGTGGCGGAGAAAGAACTCAGTGTGTGAAAAGTTCTACTCTCCCTCCATTCCTTTCCTCCCTGTCAGACACCTGTTAACCTGCAGTCTTTGATTTATTTCTTTAGTGAGTGCCTCTCTTCTTCTTCCCCACAACAGGTGTTCCTACATATATGTGTTAGATAATTAAATTATTAAGTTAGATAATTAAGTTATTAACTTAACTTACTGAATTAGTTGGAAACTTTTTAGTCGGCTGTGACTTGTTTCTTGTGGGTAGAGGTTTAGTTTGGCTTCAACTAGGGTTTTTTGTAAAAAAGCAGTACAAAGTAGTATTTAACATTCAGGATCTTATTAACTGGACATATTGTTAAAAAGACAGTTTGAAAGTTTTCCATTAGGTTCATAGTTTGGAAATGCTGAGATGTTATTTGTGGCAGCAACAATGAGAGACCATAACAAACTTTTTTAACATTTCAGTTTTATTTCTTGTTAAAGAAGACTTACACTACTAAAACTTGAAGTGTTTTAGCTTCAATGTTCTATTTGGAGAAACAAAATTCAAGGAAAGGCAGTCGAAATGAGCTGAAATCTTTGGCGAAGTCAACGAGGTCGTTGTTGGTGCAGTCTGAGGTCAATAGGTTACACCAGGAACAGAAAACTTGGTGCTAGCGACTTTTACTCCACTGACCTGACCTCCAACCGAAATTCAAAGTTTGCAATGTAAATTTATTAGGTTTTTCACTTTTTCTTGCTGTTTTTTTAAAAAATCTATATCCCCCATGTTCCTGGAAAATTGGACAAATCTTTGATGCTCATTTTTATGTGGGAGAATTCAGGCCAAAGGGTTGAAGATTTATTTCTTCATTTGGACTTGTGTGGCCTCTATTCGTCCGTTTGAGTGAGTATTCTCTATATTTACATCCTTCCCTGACCTGCTGACGCATAATGCATGCATGCAGAATACTCAGAACCACTCCTCCAGGGGTTGGTAGCTCGGAGGAACAGTCGCCATTTTGTCGCGTGATGCCAGGAGTCGTTAACAAAGCACGTGACCGGTCGTCATCATGCCATCATGCCAATTCCCTATTCCAGAGAGAGATCGAAGTGCAGGATGGCCAGTCGGTAGAGTGTCTGTTGAACTAGTAACACAGTGACATTTTTCTCCTTTCTGATTTTTATCCTTTCTGGTAAAACGCTCGCCACGATGAAAAAGATAGTCTTGTGTTCGAATCTTGTCTCGTGGGGAATAGGGAGTGTCGGTCTTTCTCTACGCCTATGTTACACCTATTTATAAACTGCAGTTTTTGGCAGTTTAAATACATTTTATCCTTTATCAGCCTTCTACTAACATCGAAATACAAGTAGAAGTGTAGACAAGTGAGCCAACTAAGCTGTCATGTCTGTCCAAAGCACAGTGAAGTCCCCGGTGTACATTGACTGGATGTTGCTGCTCTTCAGGGAACAGTTTTCTGTGGATACTCCATAGTAAAGCCCGTTGCCATGACATCAAACCAGCCAGACATCGGTATCAGTGGATACAAGCTTATCCTTGAGTTGTCCATGTTGCCCCCGGGGCAAAGACTTAGCCTCGCTTCATAACTACGGCCCCTGCTGATAACATCACCTCTTCAGACAGGATTTCTTATCTTGTTCACTCAGACCTCATTCTCAAGAAGCAAACACAACAGGATTGTTTGTTTCTTTTTCCAGATAACCTTTAGCTTCTCCTCAGCTCCCAAGAAAGCAAAGAGCTCGTAGGAAAAAATCCAAGTCCTTTAGAAAAATAAAAACTTTTTGTGATGAATTACTTTGACACACCCGGAGGTAAAGACGAATTATGGAAAAAGGAAAAAAGATAAGAGAAAAAAAAAACGAACACTGACGAATTAAGTGACGAATTCTTACAAAAATGTTAATTCAGTTACTCTTTCCTTTTTTTTCAGCCTTTCCCAGTAAGTATCAAAGTAGACGGTTTTTCCTTTCACCTTCCCTCTTGCTCGATCACTTGAGAACTTGAGTTTCACATAAATTGTTTTTCTGGGGGAGGTATGAATAAGATAAATCTTTCTGTAGTCTTTCATTAATCTTTCATCTCCACCTCTCAAGTATTGCCATAATCTCCACCTCTAAAGAATTGCGGATATAAGGTAGACCCACACCGAACTTTAACCCTGACAATGTGATACAAGCTTCTCCTTGGTTTCTATCTCTCGTCTGCTCCCAGACTCACAACAAGAAACTGGTTCCAGTCCTTTCTAGGCCTTACATCAATGTCTGAAGGTTGGGTCTTGTAGATAAGGTCTACAACAGTGTAAACATGTTTTCCAATGATTAGATTGAGCTCAGTACATGAGTACTTCCTATATTATTGGCGATGACCCCCTGCTTTTCATCAGAACAGTGAGTTGAGATCCGACTGAATTAATTAGAGATGTTCACAGTCATGACCCCAGGGTTTGACCTCTGTGCCGGGTACTGAGCATCTTGACTGCTGGGTGAGACAAGAGTTCAGAAGGTTAGTCGGTCAGATACAGGGAAGCATTGAATAATCTGTTATCTCTTGTACTGAACTCAACCCCGGGAGTTCAAATATAGAAAAAGCTTTTCACTCTTCCAGACAGTAGATGTAGAAAGCTTGTATTGCAGCTGAGGAATGGTCTGATCGGATTCTGCCAGATACTTGCAGACATTCAGCATCCTACTGGCGCCTTCTGTACCACCTGTCACTTACATATCTCTTCTTGAAATGAGTTGCACTTGAGAGTAATCCTTTGACTGGCGAGTGGATTGAAGCTAACTGGTTCACACAGACACACTCACTAGCAGCAGCCTGTAAACTGATTCTCTGAACACAATGTCGCTGTAGTTTGTCAACAAGAAATAGTCATAGGCGTAATTTTTATTGTTGTTTATAAACACATAGGCCAGCACTTTAAAGTTGCAACTGTGATGCGTAAAATGTTTTAAAAAAATTGATGCGTGAATTATAAATGCAGACACGAAGACGACCAGACAGCTTAAAAGTAAAAACTGAGAGATCGAGTGAATGGACAAAGAAATAAATAGAACTTGACTTCGCAGTTGGTTGACTGACTCAATGAATGAATGCGATCAAAGAAGACAGTAAATTCTACAATAAAGTGTGATAGAATAAATTCAAGAATGGACCGTAAAACAGAAATTCATTATTCCTACATTGATGTGCACACAACAGGCGCGCGCTCCAACACACAGACATTGCATATCACTAAGGGAAATAACTTGACAGACGAGAGAGCCGCTGGGAAGTCGATGCTGTCCATTCCACAGACTTGCTTCCCCTGTTCCAGCTTGTACTTCAACAGATTGTCTACCACCAGCAAACTACTTATTTTTTTCTTTTTGTTACTTTCTTTTTCTTTTCCTTTTTGCGCTGAGAGGGAACTGCTCTAGACTGCAGACAGCAAGCAAGGTAGGTCTGTAGTGACATGTAAGAAGTTTCTTGTCGAAGCTGTCGCACACTTCCATTTATTAGACAAAGCCAATAAAAAGATTTCTTCAGTCAGAAATGTACATCAGCTGCACTTACATGCATTCCAAAAGACATTCACTCGTAGGAAGGGAACTACTAGGATGTAGTGTGTCGAGGTATGTACCAGAGAACGAGCTGTCTGATTGTGGACTTTTCAGACATTTAATTAATTTTGGAAAACAAAGATCACAGGACGACAAAGGTCTTTATAAACATTTGTACAAACGGAGTGTGGAGTGTGTAAAGTGTAATTTTTGTACACAGAACACAAACCACATGTGTATTCAGAGTCTTATGTGTTTCTTCAAAGATTGGTTCAAAGGCATGACATAGCACTCAAGCCACCAGTAGCAAGTGTTTTATGGTAGCAAATACAAGAACTCGTACAATCGGTAGTTTAAAATGTTTAAAGAGAATCAGTTATGCTGACTTGCACACACAATGGCTCAAAAGCATTTCACGCAAAATAATTTTGTAGAAGTTGCTGCAGTTACTTTTTGTAGTGTAGACTTCTCATCTCATTCAGTTTATTTCTGACAAACTTAAAACAAAAGTCAAGGACTATCACTCTTCAAGTTGAATATTTTTTGTATTAATCTGTGTGTGTGTGTGTGTGAAAGAAAGATAAGCATGGGGAAGATCCTTGTATACAAACCATTAATGTCTAAGAAGAAGTCACAGATATATAAAACTATTTAGAAGAGTATATGTAAAGCAGCATGGCAATCTGTGTAGTTTTAAAGGTTTACCACACTCATGCCAGTGACTGAGACCTCTTCCTGTGTCTGGTTACTACTTGTATTTATATCATATATATTATGTGTGTGTGGGGTTCTTGTAGTCTTCTAACAAAATGCAGTCTGGGCATTGTCAGCAGACACACAAAGCAACCTGTGCAAGAAAGGATGGAAAGGCATAATGATCTCAGAGACAAATGACAGCAGCCTCATCTACGACAGCCAAGTCTTCAGACACAGTGGTCTGCAAAATGAAGTTCGATCTCTCTCAGAGTACTTTGCCGCCCTTTACTTTCACCAGAAAAACACTGCGGGTTGCGAACCCTGACAGCAGTACTCCATCACACGCAAGCCATCCATTGGCATGTATCCGCATTTCACGCATTGCGATGACCCTGGACAAGCACCCCTCGGCCTGTTGTTCACTCGATTACTCTCTGGGAAGGAGAGCCGGCATAGTTAAGTGTTTTATGCCAGTCAGTGAAAGATGCTGATTTTTTGTCTACTCAAACCATTTTCCTCTGTTTTGTGAGAGCACATGCGTGTGTCTGTGTGTGTGTGGTGAACTACGCTGCTGTTGTGATGCTGCCTGCAAAAGAATATATCCACTTGTGTGAAAGTCCATCCGTTTTTTTTCTACTTTCACAGCTCATTCATTCTTAAGATTTGCACCACTAAGCATCTGTAACCAGTTTTTTTGGGGACATTGCAGAAGTGACACCTAAAATAAATGCAAAAAATTGCAACATTGCATTTCATAGATCCGCATGTTCTCTACCATAAGTCACATAAAACATTTTTTAAGGCGCAGTCTTACTTCCACTGTGTAGCTTCTAACAGCATCTTGCCACCTTGATTATCAGAAAGCGAAGAGCAAAATATAAAGGATTTGTTATACGTGAACACTGATTTACACTTCTTACAACAAATATTTACTGTGCACCTGATGTTGTTCAAAACTGTGGCTGTCAGAATGAGTGGTTGCTGCTGGTGATGGTGGTGGTGACGTCTGGTCAGCACGTGACGATCTCTTGCTGAGCACAACTCACAACAAGCGAGCGCCATGATGAAGGGATGTGAGTCGACAATGGACGATTGTCGAGAAAGACGTGGAATAACATAAATAGCACGAATGCATATTGGCTGCAGTCATTGGTTCTTTAAAATTACAGAAAAAAACTTTGAATCATTGTAGAATCGTTGGGAAAAATTCAGTTTTTGTTCCCTGTCTCTGACATAAAATAATAAATGCTTCAGGTTCCTACACACTTTCTCTTCTTCAGAAAAAAACATACACGAGTGGCTCACACACACATACACACATATACCTCCATACAGAAAGACAAGATTTCCATAAATTTACACATCTTTCTCTCTCTTTTCTCTGATTACATCATGATAGTTTCACAACTAAATGGCTTGGTTACCCTAATGGGAGAAACTCACGTATCCAGTTGTAGGGGTCAATGTCCTAATGATAAACAAGTATAGTCTTGAGTCTTCCTTTCATGTTGTTTCAAGTCAGGACCATAACAAACAGATTGATCACACAATGCCAGAAGCTTAGGACTGCCCTCCAACTGAAGCTTTATCGCCTGTTTGTCTGCCTGTCAAAAGCTCGAAACTGGTGCTCAACGGAATTGTCTCCTCGCTGGAATCAGAATCCAGAAAGACTATTTTAGCCGGAACACCTCCTCCTCCTCCATTCCCATTTTCAGAGACTCTTTCTCCTTTGACGACGCGTCCGTCACGCTTGACAGAACCGCAGCTTCTCCCGAGAAACAAGACTTTGCCATACTGACAGACATCTGCCCTCGAGGTCTGGTCCAGTGGGTCCCTACCCGTGTTGCCCGCACCCGCTTCTGTGAGGTCACTTCGGCATCCGGACATGCCCTTCTCACCTGGGTGACCTGTGAGAGACGACATGCCTTGTTTATTGACAGGAAGTGACACAAAACTGTGTCTATTTCCAGGAAGTGACGTCAAGCTCTGTCTGTTGCACACGAATGGTCGATGGCCGCCGAAGGGGGCAGAGTGGGTAGAAGCGCAGTTCAAAGCCGCCGGCATGCTGCCGCTGTTGACGGACGTGAAGTGTCTTCTGGTGGAGGCGCCGTTCCTGGTGTTGTCCTGATGGTCGCTGGAGCTGTGGTCACCTGACTTTGGGTGCCACGTGCTTCCGGCGATCGAGCGCTTGAGGTACGTGCTTTCCTGGCGTCGGGTCCGATGGCGGCGCCACAAGCGGCGAAGCTCGCTGTGTACCTGATGGACGAGAATGAAACAAATAAGTAAACACCTGACTTCAGTAAAGATTAGAATACAAAAAGGGAAGGGGTTGATCTCTGGCCTATCATGGTAGTCACTTGTGTTCAAATCCATACATCATCACTGATAAAGAGAAATGTGGAGAAATAAAAAAGAAAAGAAGATGATTACCTACGCAGCACTAGCGATAAATGATGAAGATTTTCTCTAGTAGCTCTACTGTGATGATATTTGGACAAACACTCCCTCACAATGACAGACCGACTTTGCGATGCTGTACAAGAACATAGCTAAGTGTCTTTCACCTTTTTATAAACTAGTATTAGCTTCTCCAAAAATTAATAATTTGTGCTAAAAGGTTGAGAAGGGAGAATTATGTGAGACCTCACCAATGTTGTCTTTAGTAGCGCAGAACCTGATCACTCTTATCTAATTCAAAACACTTGGCCTGCTCACATCTTCACCAGCTCCATCCCCGTGAACGAATTAAAAACAAAATGGCGAATCTCTGTGCCTCGAATGACATTTGCTGTTTTTCTCTGGCAACACAAGTTGCTTTTTTCTCGCCATTGCGTGAGAATCTTGACAGAGGTGAGTGAAGTTGAAAAAAGGCGTTCGCCAAACATTTCTAAAAAAATTTTCCTCTGCAGCCGAAGAAATCGGATGCCATCGAATTCCCCAAGCTCTCTTTTTTCTCGCTTCTTGACCCCTCGCTTAGCAGCGTGGAACAGCAACTTAAGAGGTCATTGGTGCTAAAGGGCTTGACACTGACCTCAAGCCATGGAAACCTGTTCGAGGTCAAAGAGCATCCTGCGAGCATGTGTTGCTGAGAGCCGCTCTCGTCTTAGTTTGAATTTTTATTTGGTTTTGATTGTCACTTGTTATTTGTTTAGTGTAAGGAATGTGGATAAGTGGGTTGGAATGTCATCTGCGCAATTTATTTTAGAATCCTTTGTAAACATTTAGTTTGGATTTTGAACTAGGATCCTCTCTTCTTTGGCTGATATGGATACGTCTATTTATTTTAAGCTTCTCGGTATCTTATCGTCTAAATAATTGGAGAAAAAGGCGACATCATCAGTTTTGGGAGGGGGAGAGGGTATGGTATGTTTGTGACCTCGAGAAACTCTGCTGCACAGGTACATTCCAATCTTAGACACACTTACTGTTGTAAGCTCAAATTCATATCTCAACATGAAGGATCTGAATTATTGTTCATTGATAAAAAATCCAACTTGAGCAAATATAAAAGCAACGGTACTCACGTCTTCGTTGAGGAAGCAAAAAAGAAGAGCTAAAATAAAGCCCTGAAATAGAAAGAACATAATTACATCCAAGAAGAAATGAAGTCTCCACCTTGTAGCAAATCATTGAATTTCTGTTATTTTATCTCAGTGCAGGCAAGTCAGAGAGAAGAAGTCTGAGACAACTTTCAATGACATTCCAATATTAACAATAAAACTAAAGACTTTCATTCAATAGGAAGATTCTGTAAAGTAGAAGAAAATCTTTCTGGATGAATACAAGACAAGCTGTCGAGCTGAGTGAAGGCTGTATCATTAGAGAAGGAGAGATGGAGGGAGAGAGAGAGATAACTGTCAGTGAATAAGAGGACTGTCACCTGAAACGAGTTGTAGCCCATCTCGATGTACAGGTAGACTACGTTGAACTCGTTGTCTGTGTGTCCGTCAGGAAAGGCGATGAAAATGATGATGTACATGATGCCGAAAAGGGGTATCAAGACCAAGATAAATTTTGCAAGTTTTCTGGAAAATAACCACAAAAGATGAATGCACTGGACATACATTTCAGCAAAGATAAAGACAACGAATGATGTGAAACGCTCTCATGTCCATCCATTTCCTTTCTATCCCTTCTTCCATGGTAACTTAATATCCTCTTCCATTCATCTTTCCTTTCCTCAATCTTTCCATCCTTACGTCATCATCAAACTCCGCCATTCATCAGCTTGTTTGAAAGATGTTATACATCGCAAAATTCTTTAGCACACGCAAATGTAGAGATGATGTGTGTTTGAGAGATTGTATAATCATCTTCTACAAGTGTTGTTCAGTACCTCTGATGGACATTACCTGTATTTTGAATTTCCGGCGTGACGATGGTTACTTCTAACTCTCATAAAAAGAACCCGAAATATATCAAGGAAAAAGAAAAAGTTTATCTGAAACAAAAAAGATGAGCTGACTAGCATTTGTGAAACGAACACTGTAAACAAATATTTGCTTTATTGTCAAGAATAAAGGTAATGTTTCATGATATTAGATATGAGAAAAATTAGTTGGAAAATAAATTAAATAAGGTAAAGTTAGGTCTATTTTCTTTTTTCCTTTTCGTGAACACTTTAAAATGCAATGCACACACACACACACACACTATTTCTACTTTTTAATATATAATTATTTTAATTTTTGCTGTCTGCTCAGAGTAGTTTAAAGTCATGAGTTCAAATAAGCAAATAACAGAGAAGATCAAACAATTTCACTTTTGTAAAACAAGAGAAGCACACGCACACGCACACACACACGCACACACACACACACACACACACACACATACCATAACGATCGCGATCCAGGGTCCTTTCAGAATCCAGAAGTACCCGACATTATCGTGCAAGTTCCAGCAACTGTAACAACAGTGGTCGAGAAAATAATCTGAATCCTATTTTATTAAATGAAGTCAGAATAGGAGTAGATAAGTGCGCACTTTGTCCAAATGTATAATAAAGTACAAAAAATATTTTAAAACTCTCAGTGAACATTCCGTTATCGAGATGCACATCTACAAACATCGTCATGCACAGAAAGAGAGCAACATCACAAACGTCGCGACTGTAAGATGAACTTTGACCTGGTGAAGACCTAAGCCAAGAGGAATTCTAGGAACACATGTTCAATATGGCAGGAGTATGACTTTTTCTGTGTTTGGAAATGTTTTCTGCGTGGATCTCGAGAACAGAAGACAGAGGGAAGAAGTCACGGATTGTGAGATATTGTCTCTTGCGCTCTTGAGTCCTTCTCGTTGTCAGAAACAGATATTTCACCCTTTAGTCCATTAACAAATATTTCTCTCTGAAAAAGCCCTTTGGACGAAGTTAATAAGTCTGACCGATCAGGGAACATCGTTTTATTAATCTTATGGCATGCGCACTGCAGGTTTTTAACACTAGTTAAATACTATTTTCTGTAACAATAATTACAACCTTTGTTATGTATTTTACGGGTAGGCTGCTAAGTTTTGCCTCCAGGTTAATAGAAAGTAAATAGAAAAAAGTATTTTAATGAAATAAAAGTAAAATACACCTGTATAATTGAATCAATCCACTGTTTTCAAAGCTGCATAATATTTTTTCTCTACAAGAAGGATCACCACACATTGAAACCTAAGGTTGCCCTAGTTTTTAAAATTTGTTCTAAAAAATTCAGATTTTTGTTTTTGAAATTATTTCCCCAGTTTGGCTCTGATGAAGAGCTGGCATCTCAAGTATTTTTACAGTTTGGGGAACAGGTGCACATCGTTAGGAGTCAGTCGGGGTACAGGGTGGATGAAAAATGTTCAGGCGTTAAACGGATCTCTTGTTACTGAACATGTGAAGCCTCGGCTTGTCTTGAAGAATATTTATTTCTTATTTAAATGCATTTAATTCTGCATTTTAATGCAGCAAGAGTTACACCCTAACGTTTAGAGTTAATCGGTTTTCCAGTTTCAAGAAAGTCTGCAAGAACAACAAATTTAGAATCACCCCGTCCACAAAACATCCACCCAAATTAAATTCCAAGCCTGAGTTTTAAATCAGACATCTGAACGCTTTTTCATTTCAGTGTGGATTGGGTAAGAAATGAAAACATGTGAGTTCAAGTTCAAGGATGATGGAGTGTAGATACCCTGCAACCACACAGAGTTGTTTTATCCATATATGTCTAATGTGACTAACATATTTCCATGGAAACAAAACTTATTACCTTTTCCTTGTAGTATTTTACAATATTTAAAGCTTGAAGATGATTTCCAATTATGAACAGGATCTGCTCATTTCATAACAGCCTCTTGTTTGTTACAAAAACTTTTCACTAGCGCTCATCAAAATAGATACCTGACAGACCCCACTTTCCAAACTATTTGGAACTGTCAGATTGCGAAGGATAGACAGTATAAACATCACTTTTGAAGAGCAAATTTGTGGCCACAGAACCACCGGCCAAAGAGCTCTCCCTACTAATGGTGGACATGTCCGGACCATCTCACTCCGTTGCACTCTACAGCGCAGACACGTGACCGAGGTGAGGGCGGCAGCAGGGTGAGATGGGCAGACGGACCCAATTAGTAGAAGCAAAAGATAATTATAACTCAAGGCGTGTTATGGGAATTTGATTACAAGTGTTTAGCCCACAGAACAGGACAGAAAGTTTTTGGGTGGTCTTATTGATCGTCTGTTGACGCCGCTGTCCACTTTCTGTCGGGTAATCATGCAAAGAGCATCGCCACCCGACTTGCACTTTTGTCCCCATATTGCAAATTAATCGACCTGCATGCTTATATATATATATGTGTGTGTGTGTGGGCGCATATTGGCGTTTTTGTGTTTTGTGTCCAATTAAAGTAGCATCCCTACAGTAATTTAAAACTAAAATATTATCTGCCAGTCCAGTAAACACCTGCTGTAGACAGTTAAGAGTTGTGTCACTCACAAAGTATTTTCAAAGAATCTCTTCACGATGATCCAAGGTATCATAAAGACGACAGGAAGAGCTGCAAAAGCAAGAACAGGCAATTCACAAACTGATGTTATTACAATATTTCTTTACTACTTTAACTGGAAGAAAATATTTAAAAATAACTTGTAAAGAAATTATATTTTGTAGTTTTACTATCTGTAAAGGTGGTCGCCTTTCTCCACTGCACATGTGAAGTCCTGTATGTTGTTGGCTGTGTTTGTGAGTGTTTTCTTCTGCGTGCTCGTGTGTGACCATGCAAGTGGTGTGTGTGTGTGTGTGTGTGTGTGTGTGTGTGTGTGTGTGTGTGTGTGTGACGTGTGTGTATATTATGTGTGTGTGTGTGTGACGTGTGTGTATATTATGTGTGTGTGTGTGTGGCAGGGCTAACACGTGGAATGCTGTCACCCATAAGATGCACGGTAGATAACAGTTTCACCTAAAACAATGGGTATGTCTATAACTTGCGCTACATTCTTCCGAATATATCTTACATGGCTTAAGATTACCAAAAAAAAAAAAAAATCTGAACAAAAACCATAAAATTTTCAATACGTTTTTAAATAATATATACGAGTGTTGTAGGTACAGCTTACTTTGAGCCGACACGAGAGTGAGGCGGAGCGACCTACATTGACTAACCTCGCGAACATGTCCATCTAGATTCTAGAGAGTAGACTTTGTTTACTGAGGCTGCAACAAACAACTTCCAGACTCCAGGCCATTAGTGTATATTTGTTTGGGGAGAAAGGCCAACCCTAGAGGGGATGTCATGATCCTTGTGTATTTAGAAGAAAGTTTCCAGAGAAATTCTTGTGTCATGTCCTTTCCTTTGACAACTTCAGGGTTACGGTCAATGGCCATGTGTTTACAAGAGAGTTTCTTTTGTTTGGGGCTTCTTTCTGTTTAAACTGTCAATACATTTTTTTCAGAGAGTATTTCTCATTAGTTTGTTGTGGCTATCTGGCAGTCTAAAATAAATTTAGACTAAGACTGCATAGACGGGATAGTTTTTTAATTTGTGAAGAGAAAAAAAATCACACACACACACGTCTTGAGAGACAATGTCTTCATATATATATATAAGCCACCTCATGATTATCTATCAACACAGGTGATATACATCTTCTTAAAATCGATCTTCATCCTAATTTATAAAATCACCTTTATCACTGAGATCTCTCTCTCAACATATTCATTTTTATCTTCATAAATCATCATTTTCTTTTCTTCAGCATTACATGTTCTTCTGACAAGTAGAAGACAACCACGAGTTGTTTTTGCACAAATTATTAATCCTCCCTCTCTCCACGACACAAGCTGTCACGTGACACATCTCGTCTCCCCATCTCTTCATGCGGAGATAACTTCTCGCCAGCGGTAAGCAGATGATGGGAGGAAGGTGGAGTGACCCACCGTCTGTCAGCTTCACACGGGTGTGAGCTGCTGGCCACCCTTGAGTGTCAGCATCACTGATAGTCTACCAGATCATCCCATCCCAGCTCTGCTCTCCTTGTCATACAATTTCTCATTCTCACGCCAAAGCAAAAGTTTTCACCGGCGCAGTTAACAACACCAACCCAACAGAAAGTCACATTTCTCCAGGTTGTTATATTTTATATTAGAACAAAAACTCGTGGAGAGGAGGTTGTTGATGCTATTGTTACTATATTATTGAATAAGTATCATCTACATTATGATCCGCTCTCCTTATGTTTTGCTTTTATTGTTTCTCGCTCCTTTTTTCCTCTTTCTAATAATTTCTTGTCCTTCCTACTCTTCTCCACCCTTTTATCTGCTGTACATACAAGAGTGACAGGAATGGAAGGATGAATGGATGAAAAGGGTTATATCCACATATAAATTTTTGGTCAAAATTGTATGTATATATATGTTTAAAATGTGATATCTCAGGAATAATAATTTGAAAAATTTGTGAATGTGTTACTAAATAAAAATTTGTCTTAAATTAAACTATCCACATTCTACTTGAATTCTGTATGAAGCGTGAGGTTTTTCCATGCCCTCTCAAAGTCGTTACACAGAATGTGGAGGAGGGTTGCTAGACAGACATACAGATAAACTGAGAAACAGTCACATCAGAGTGAAGGAGGGGCAGAAAGACAACACACTGACCCAGGACGGAGACAGGAAGTCACTTGTTTTTAAGTCGGCTCGTAATAACATTTCTCCCAATTCCCTCTGCGAAATCTCATTTCCCATCAAAACCTCGGCCATTGATAACTCACCAAAAAAATTCAGATCATCACCATAAATCTAGATGGTGATTATCAATGTTATTAAAATGACACCTCAACGAGAGTCAGAAACGAACAAAGCGGGGAAGTTGAGGAAGAAAAAATCTTGCTGGTCTCTTTGCAGAGCGCTGAAAGAACTGCTCGAAGCCCGGCTGTTCCAGAAACATCCTCTGAAGACTTCAAGAAAGTCCTCCTTGCTCGGCTCTTCTATTGATCCGCCGCCGGGAGGACCAGCGTGCAATGGCAATGGCGGCGTCAGAGGAGGATAACGGCAAAGCACCAGTAATTGGCCATTGCACCCTGGGTGCTGTCTTGCCATGCAATGGAAGGCTGGCCGGCACAAAGCTGGGATGTGGTCAATATTTGTCCAAGACTCAACAGCACGGTCCAAGGCGATTTAGAGCTTTCCACCGGAACACATCAAAGAAAAACTACCGATCTTCTCACAAGAGGTGGCCACCCTATTGTAAATTGACCAGACACTATTGTCACTTAATGAATGACGGTTGGAAACATATTCGTTAGGGAAGCGTATTTAATTTTTAAAGAGGATTCTGAAATTGTTTACAGCAAACGAATGTGAGACATTCTTCTACTGCGAGGTAATGTAAGTCATAATTATACATTGTAGAACAAAAGTTTTTAACAAAATAAAGATAAAAGAGAATGCTGTCAGCTTATACGTACCCCAGCCAAGTATGATATAAGGCTTCACTCCATGTCTCTCTGTCACCATGGTGCGGTGTATGAGCATGTACAAGTAAAGACCTTCCATCAGTATCCATGTTTGAGAAGCACTTATGGCGTACATGAAGAGAACAACGATAAGGCGGCATTCCCAGTGCTAAAAAAACAAACAAAAAAGATACAACCGCTACATTTTTAAAATGCATGGGTACAGTTTTATGAAAGTTGTTCAAATTCCCAGATTCTGGTGTAAAATGTCTAATAAATACAGATTGCTGTTTAAAATAGACATGTAAACAATATTATTGTGATTTATTTAATACTTGATGGTGTGCAGCTGGCTAGATAGTATGTTCATTAATTTTTTACTTTTTAAGATAGATATTTCTTCTACCTTATAGAAACAACTAATTGACTTCTGGTCTCAAAAATTGCTTAAAACATGATATTCTTCATTTATTTTCTACGTTTATAAAAATAACAGACGCTCACTCACTCACTCACTCACTCACTCACTCACTCACTCACTCACTCACTCACTCACTCACTCACTCACTCACTCACTCACTCACTCACTCACTCACTCACTCACTCACTCACTCACTCACTCACTCACTCACTCACTCACTCACTCACTCACTCACTCACTCACTCACTTCTTGTAGAAGTACGCTTAACCATTTTTATAAACCTCACTGATTGACTAAGAAGTGGTTTTAAAGTTTTGCTGTCGATTGTTCAGGTGTGTGGGTTGGTGCAAGCCTGTGTTTGTTCTGTTACTAGAGGGCTAGTCTACAGACAGATCACCCACCAGTCCATGCTCGATGAATTTCAGTGACCCATTGACGAAGATGACATCCTGGGGCAAACCCAGATGACTGACAAACAGCTTGTCCCTGATGAAGGCCAGAGAAGCCCTCAGGATAAAGGCCAGGAAGAGGTTGATGTGAATCGTATTGCTCTTGCACTGAAGCCGTCTGGGTTGAAAAGATTATAAGGCTGGTCAGTCAACAAGGACAACGGAAATCGTTTTGCTTTGGTATCACCAATAAAAATCTAGAAAAAATTCTTGTGATATGTCTATGTGAGCTCTGTGATGAGACAAATTCTACAAAATATCAAAACTTCAGCGATGAAATGCATTTATTCAGTGATAACATTTTCATTAAATATACTTTAAAAATAGAAAGTGATGTCATTATCTAATTCCCAGCGAGAAGAAAACAAAGAGAAAAAAAATGAAATAATCACATGATGATGATGATGATGATGATGATGATGATGATGATGATGATGATGATGATGATGATATTACCTGCAGTATAACATGATAAAAACAGCGATGACCAGAGCTCCAAGCGACACGCTGTATCCAACAGTATACATCAGGGTGAGCCTCTCTGCTTGTTCCTGTAAGTAAACATACATGGACTCCACCACTGATTCTTTCTCTGCCACCACAGCATGGTATAACATGACAAACTGGTAAAACATGGTATAACATAGTATACAACAGCATTGTGTCGCTATATGATAAACTCTTTGTCTGAAAGTAGTGCTTTTTTACATTGCAGTCTTCCAATAAAGTCCAAGATCATGCTCTGGAAAACTTTCAGGACAGGAATTCCTCATTCTGTCTGCAAAGCAAAATTTTAAATTTTGTGTTTAATTCTGATTACCTGAATTTTTTTCTTAATTTACTTGTAGTTGTTTTTATTTACTTCTCTGTTTTAAACCAGTTTATTTTTTTAACTTGCTTGAGCCTTTTTACTACCTTCTGTAATTTTTCTTCACATATAATTTTCAAATTTATTGTTAATTACTATTATTCCTGCTCTTGTCCTTGAGTGATTGTGGAATATCAAATGAGCAGCATCAATTACTAACAGTGATTCCCAACTCATTCACTGCTTCATCAACATGACTATCACCATGTCAAGCTTTGCGTTGATGTCGGCATCAACTGATTCTTCTGCATTTTTATTGCCTTGCAAATAAGACTACCCCCCGGATTTGTTCTGGTCAGCTCCACAGTAATCTCCCTTCGGCCCTGCTTCGGCGCACTAATCTTCTTTGATGAATATAGATTCACGAGAAAACCGAAAACAATGGGAACAAACAGGAGAAAAGTTAAAAAATAAACAACTTTGGTAAAAAAAAAAAAAAAGAAGATGGATTTCCAACTACAAAAATTGTGAAGGATGTCTCAACGGACAAATGAACCTGAAAAACGAAGTTCATGTCATTAACAAAAGATTTAAATTAACTGAACTTTTTTAAACAGCGAAACTCTTGTGAACTGTCCGAGATTAACTGTTGGGTACATCAGTTAAAAATTGCACGGATATGTCGTTAAAGGGGATTTGTTCTAAGGTAGAGAACCATAGACAAGCGAAGTTCAAAGCCAGTCAGCCAGGTCACTGTTTAAAGAAAGCTTGCATCACAGAGCATGTCCTTCTAACAAACCACGACAAATGTCTGTCTGTTATGTCTGTCTGTGAATTGAATTCATGTATGCGCTTGTTTATGATAACAAATGTGTGATTTACACAGAGTTATATGATATCGCTCATGAAGGAACATGTAAATGCTTGAGATAAGAACGACCATGGACAGCATTCGAGTGTAGTCTCTTCTTGTCTGTCTCTCATAGTTCCAATCCATACTTTATATTGAGATACGCAGACTCTGCTTTGGGATACCAGAAAAAGAGACTCAGGCATCTGAGTCCAAGAGCCAGGAAGAAACTTTAGTGAATGTCCTACATGAAACCCAAGACCAATGAATATGTGAGGAGGACGGATGCCATCCTGTTGGCATGCCGAGGACCATTCCTGGCAACAACCAAACGATGCCTGCTTTGCCATTTTATCAGCACGACACTCTGTGTGAGAAGGTGCTTCAGGGTGTTTGAAAGGTGGTTTAGACCGAGGCTAGCAGAGAAAACTTGATTGGCGAACATAAAAGAAGGGATTGGCAATACCATGCAGGACTTTATCGCCCACTCATGCCAGGACTAAGTGGGGAGGCTTGTCAGCCTCGGTGTCTAAACACTCGCCCATCTCCCTCACATGAGGACCAGGGGTATACACTCGCCCATCTCCCTCACATGAAGACCAGCAGTGTAGCTGCTTGTCACTGGATGCAAGTCAGGAGTCAATGGAGGGATGGAATGTTTGTCTTTGTTCCAAAGTCATTAAAGTTCTTCCCTTGCAGCGCATAGCATCTTTCCTTTATGGAAATGTCTTATTTGTTGACATTCTGTGCAGGTTTTCTCGTTTATTGCAGGTGTAGTGCGCATTCTTTAACGCAACGAATCTTCTTTGTACTCGTGGTGTTGAAGTAAGAGCTGCTAGAGAGAAAAAAGTGTGTATATATATATATAAACACATAAACATTTATTGTAGTATTTGTGTGGCATGGTGGCTGGAGATGACAAAAGACACTCATAGAGCTTGTGTGTACGAAATACCGACAGAGGCAGTGTGGAATGATTGAAACAATTGCCTGTACATCTAGATTGGTAGGAAAAATGTAAACACAAACACATTGCGCATGCTTCTGTTCCGAGCAAACAGTAAACACATGTATGTACAAATCTTTTATCTTATGCATTAATCTTTTTATTGACACTTTTAATTGTTTTTCAACTTTTCTTTGTTTACTGTATTTCATTTCTTTCTTTACTCTTTCATTATTCCTATTTTCTTTCCCTCTTTTTTTACACTTTGTTTCTGGATCCTTCTTTCTTCCATTCTTTTTCTTCTTTCCGTCCTTATTTTATATCCTTCTTTGTTTCATTCCCTGTTCTGGCAAGAAAAGATTGGCATTTTACTGCACAAAAACTAGCAATGCATCGGGGATCTTTCTGGAATGTCAGCTTGAAATGTCCAAGGAACTGGCAATGGCATTGTTATAGCACAGAGCACCACTAGCTTTCTCTAGGACTCAGGGATCTCACTGTTGGTGTTACAGAACTACTAAATGTCGTGTCAAGACGAGGTATGAAACAAAACTGATGTTGTCTGCATTCCAGTGGAATTTTTTTAACCAAAGATATACTTTGTGTTGTTTGTCTTTTTATTTTACTGTATCTTCTATCGTCTCCCTTTCTGCAGGCCACCAACATTAATGACTTCATTAAAACTGGGTGACACTGAGACAGTTAACCCTGTGTGAATAGGTTATTCTCACTATCGACTAAAACAGTGACTAAAAGTTAAATGAGTTTCACACACAAGATATATCAGTTTCAAAGCTTTAAGTGCAGACGACGTAAGTGGCTCACCGTGTCTATCTTTCAGCCATTTTAAGGTGCTGCTTTCCGTGACAGATCAAGTATCCGGTCATAGGTGGAGTTTTCTTGTTCATGTACAGACCCGAGTGAGAGTTGAACCTTCTTCTTAAAAGTGGAAATTCCAACCACTATGCCACTAAAGTGTTTGAAGAATTCCCCTTTACTGGCCCTTCCTCCTTCAGCAAACAGTATTTTCAAAACTCTTTTGTCACCTCACACATTGTTTTCTTCATCTATGAGTCCTGAGCACAACCAGCTGACTGGAGAGACAATCACATCAACACAACATCGTCTTCTGCTTGAAGCTGCCTCCACACATAAAGAAGTCAGGTATTGTGGCCAACGATTTTCTGTCACAAGCAACTTTATACCACATCTACAAAATCAAATCTTGTCTCTTTTCCTTTTTTTCTTTTACGAAAAGGGGACGATTTTTTTTCTTTAAACTGGCGAAAGTATTGTAAGACAGAAGAGGCAGCTCTTATTGTTTTTGTATGTTAATAAATATTAGATATTAGCCAAACAATAAATATTATTGATTGCTTTTTTTCTAAATTTTAAAATTCGGCACGTGCCATCCCTAACCCTGACTTATGCTCTAAGAATAATTTTGGTTACAATATTGCAAAACGCTATCCTACTTTCACCTGTGTGTCATCACTATGTTTTAACTTCTAAGAATAATTGTCATCACAACCTTGTAAGAATCCATCTTGTGCCTGTAAAAGCTTTAAGTCTTTATTTTATTTTCCTTCTCAGGAGCCTTTGAACAAATCCGTTTTCTATTTCCCTTGTTTGTGTTGGTTAACAAGTTGACTGTTGTCTTCCAGACCAGTTGCCAAAATAACATTTTTATTTCAAGAATTTGTTTTTAAACAAGTGTCAACCCATGTATTTCTTCTCGGTTCAAAGCCAAGTCAAAGATAGCTCGGTCCAATTTACCTTAGAAATGTAGAAAAATGAAAAGAAAAATATCAAGCGGATATTACTGTCAAGTATTTAATGGAAAGATAGTGAGTCGGTTTGATATTGTGTAGTGACTTTTCTCACATCGTTACTGAAGACATAGACCTGAACTATTTATTCAACTAAATCACTCAGGTTCAAGTCAAGGCATTTCGACACCACTAACTCTCTCTCTCTCTGTGTCACACACACACACACACACGCACACTGAACTTATTCTTTTACTGCCATCGTCTTTGCATCCTTCTGCCCTTTAATTTCACGAGGTTTATTTGAGGGCATTTAAGCAGGAGTTTGACCTCATGACACACCCTCGTTCGTTTATAGTGTAGATGGATAACAAACATATCAACTATACCCCACGTACAAAGCTCATGTTCAGAAAACAGTTTCAGATAAAGGACATGTGTGTATTTACAACTAACATCAGATCAACTTTGAAAGGTCATCTATAGTTCACGCCAATACGAAATTCGCTGGCAAGCCGAGCCAATAGCGACACGGCTGCTGGGTCACGTGACGTGACGTGAGTCACCCATCCATCCGGAAAGTACGTTTGCCGCTCCTCGCTCTTGTATCTTCTGCCCGGAATTTTTAATTCTTTTCTCTGCATGCAGCGCGTGTTGCTCGTGTCTGTCTGTCATTATACTGTCTGACTCTGCCTCCTGCCGACCTTTGCCCTCTCTTCTTGTCATCAACAGGCAGTAAATCTTCTCAGGCTCCCAATACCCAAACATTCATGTCACGAGGAAGCTGCTCTCCAGGTCTGTGTTTATGGCACAAAAATCCTCGAATCACTGTCAGCAAGTTTTGGCACTGATGTCATCGCCAGGATGTTGGGAACTTCGTGTCAGTTCGGGTGGAAGATGTTTATTTGTGTGAGGGTGTGGTTATAAAAGATAAATACATGTGTACCCCCTTGGCAGCTTTGCACCCGTTTCATTACCTACAGGCTTACACCCAGGTAGTTCCTCTCTTTACCCAGAGCTGTGTACGATACACACCAAAATTAAGTTCTTTTAAAGAATTGTAAAATATTTTGTCGAGCAAAAGTTTTATTTTTACATCTTGGAAATATTTTGTCATGGGGGTCACAATTATCCAGAAAAGAGAAAGAGCAGAAATTAAACATAAAAAGTTAATAAGCAATATTAAAGTTTTCCAAAAGCACTACCAGCTTTCTATAAAGCGAAGGTAATGAAGTACACAAAAATCGTTTCCAAAAAACTGTCTTGTAGAAAGTCTGAGTTCGTCAAATGTTTGAAACTTGCACAAAATAAAATAAAACTCTTGTGTGTAGATTAACTATTGATGAAAGCTGCTGCCCATGGAGGTGAAAAGGAAAACGTTCTCACGAGATGTACATAGATTCACGGACAACAAGGGAGATAAAGACAAAAAAGCGAGCAAAAGAAGCAGGAACTGAAGGGAAGAGACAGAGAGAGAGAAAGAGAGAGAAAAAAAAAGAAGAAAGCGACAGGAAACGGAGAGGCGGTCCGTAGATCGATAACATCTTACTTGCTTGATTTTCAAGCAGTTAATGTAAAAATTTAATTGCCATGTCTGCTTTTGCTAATGTTTCTCTTTCCTTGAAAAAAATGTCTCCAGTAAAACGAAGAACTAAATGTCATTTTGAGATGAAAGAAATACAATGCGTGCAAACATGCACGTCTGGGAGGAATAAAAGGCCTGATCACGTGGGAGATTCTGGACACTCGGCATTTTGCATCGCTAAAAGAAAACTTTATTTTAATGGTTTTTTTTCAAATTTATGCTTGGCTTTATTTGAATATTCTCTGGCGACTTAAAACATTGCTAGGATTTCTTGTAGATGGATTTGTGTGGAGTTGTTTGTATTCTCTCTGACCCAAAGCTTCTCCATCCCTTCCCTGTTTACATTTGGTTTCGAAATATTTACACTATCTTTAATCTCTTCTTGGATGCACTCCTGGGTTCTAGGGGCTGATCCTTGATATGTGGGTGAGCAGGAGATAAAGAAAAACTAAGCAGACAACCAGACTGTCGGAGCGGGACCCTACCCCAGCTTGAGCTTATCTTCACCTGTTTGTCTCGTGTATCTAATTTTCACCTGCAATTGCCTTCCACTCCCGTCTCCAATCTTTTTCTGTTGTCAGTAAAGACAGGGTGTGATATGACTTGTGTTTCCTTTATCTTAATCTCTTTATCGCCGATTAAGAAACTCGAGTTACCTGGGTGAGCATCTGTAAATCATACGAGGATTTCCATCTCAAAGCATGAGACTCTTTTTAATTTCTCAAGACCATTTTAAAACCGCAAAAATAAACAAACATTTTGCTGTTTGTGCAATTTTTTTCTTTATATTGGTCACGTGAAACCTTTGCCAGACTTGGTCAGACATTTGTCAATATATGTCCAGATAAAAATAACTTCTCGAGGACAAGATGACAGACTCAAATCCCTCGTAAAAGGATAAAAGAAAGTCGGTAAGGTAATAAGAGGAAACAAGGTAGCCATAGGTTTGGTTGGGGATTAAGGTGTTAGACTGCACGTATCTGAAGGCCAGCTTTGTTGTCAGGGGCATCCATCTTCTCTCTGGCTACCTGTTCCTCCCGAACTCCATTCAACAATATGATGCTCAGTGAAGACTTGTGAATCAAGTCCTAGTCTGTCATCCTATTGATGGTCGGTCACTGATCAAAAATGTGATCTTTAGCAAAGGTGACCTCCCGGTGCACACAATTAGTATTCGTTAATGTCAAATATTCTCTCTAGTATTGATTACTTGTTTATTGTATGAAAAAAAGCTTAGAAAACAAATTTGTAGTCTTTCTTTCTTTTTGTCCTCTTTCCTTTCTTGTCCTCCTACACTGCTTTGCTTTCTCAAACTCACTTCTACCATCTATTTTCACCCCTACCCCTCATCTATCCCATTGACCTGTTTTTTTTTTTTTTTGTTTCGGTAAAGACATATCTACCTCAAAAGTCGATGGCAAACTGAGAATGGGTCAGCAAGCAGGACCTGCACTTACCGCGTGGTAGCTGATGTCCACTTGTCGCGGTTCGTCAACACACGCCGTGAAGTTTGTCCAGGACTTGTTCTTTGACGGGTGACGACCCCAAGTTCCATCAGCCATGCAGGTGCGGACAGCAAACTCTGTCGAAACAGTAGACAGTCAGCTTGATGTACAGGAAAGTGAGAGGCTTTTCCACTGACCCCTTTCTTCAGCTCTTACTCTCCGTACACTCAGACTCATTGTTACTCAGACCTTGCAATGCAGTACACAAAGAGGTACTTAAGATTTGTATTACATAGGGTCTTTAATCTGAGCGAAAACAGACTGGTTTGACTTTTTTGTGGAAACAAAACATGTGTTTTGTACTGACATTTATCAGCAAGTTCTCAGTAAAATGCAATATATACAACGAATGCAAGCTGGGTAGTTCTTTTCTTTACTTAGGTTGGTAGGTGTAGGGGTGTGTCAGTAGGGTGAGGGGATGACTAACACGATTCCAAAATCAGTTTCGTGACTAAAACAACTCCAATGGGAGTTTGGGACTAAACATTTGAAGTTTCAGTTGATGACCAGAGTACCGCTAGGGTTAGCTGGTGACAAGGTACCACCAGTGTCCAAAGAGACAGTCGGTATTTACGGTACCTCCAACATCAGTTGTGATCAATGAGCCACCTACTTTACTTGGTGACTAAAGTATTTTCACCGTCAGTCTCGTGATGAAACCATTAACCCTCCACTAAACGGCCCCCACAGCCCCAGCAAGATGGATGAGGCCCAAGACGATCTCAGCACAGACGTGAAGAGGCCACAGGCACCGGTCGTCCCCGCCTTCACTCCATCTCTCGCTCAGTGACGGCCAGCCAGTGATGAAGTGATGGTAACCAGAGCCTGGTGTGAGCCTTGAGGGCCGGCACAGCCGGTGAGAGGGAAATGATTAGATGTAAGGAGAGACGGATATGAAATGGATCGCAGGCCAACAATCACACAGCGCTCGGTACGCAAGTGAAATTAAAGCATCAAGTTTATTGTGATAGATGTTTTGTTCTGGAAATTCGAAATCTTACTTAGGTAAATGCTGATAATTGATAATTCTGGGAGTTCTTCTAATCATTATAACAGTAAAGTATGGTCTGTCACCATATGTAAGCGAAGACACGCTCATATAAGTGCCTGTTGTACAGTAAACAATAAGTACGACTGACAGTATCAGACAGTACAAAGGACAAGCTGAAGTATCGGATTGTACAACAGAAGTATCATTCAGAGCATCAGGCACAACACAAAGGGACAAATGAAAGTATTTGACAGCAATGGTTGGGTGCAAGAGATAAGGAATGCACTGAGTGCCATGAAGACTACTGAAATCAGGCTAGTTCACCTGCCAGATGAGGGCAAACACACATGCCATGGTGTCTGCAACGGGTTCTGGAGGTCGGGTGGCGCCCTGACGAGAGCAGAACTCTCAGACGAAGGGTGCAGGGGTTGAAACACCCTGTCTGCGCATTAGATGCAAGATGCTGATACATAAACCGGCTTCAGTGCGAAGAGGTTGTGGCTGCCTGCCATTAAAATTTATCACTGGATGCTATCTCTGGCTTGCTGAGAGGAAAGGGAAGTGAATGTGTACATAAGGTTCAGAGTATTTACAGAACATACTGTATCTATGCTCGCTGTGTTTCTAAGCAATTAGCAATGGGAATTATTGCAGGGATAACTTCATGAAAAAATGAAGAGTGGATGTTTATCTGTTTTTTTGTAGACTGCACACAAAAAACTAGTCTGTAAACCTAGAAAGTGATGGCAACCATGAAGCTTCATTGGAGAGACTCACATGTTGACCATTAGGAAGTAATGCCGGATACACTCAGGACAAGCAAGGTTAGTACTTTAGGTCACATGACAACAGATTAACATGAACTAGCAGCTATCATCGTGACCAACCTCCATCAATCAAAAGTTGTTGCAGTTTGACCAAACTTTGTAAGAGTAATAAATAAATAACAAATCGTCTCACAAAGGTAGTGTACAGCTTTGTAACTCGCCTCCAATACTAAAAATAATGTTCATTAAATTCCTAGTCAAGACAGAAACAATAAATGTTTTGTTTGCCGATGTAAAAAGGTTCAAGTCCCAGCTGGAGTTGAAAGGAAGCTCCGGGGATGTACCGGATGTGAATTAAGTCTTAATTCCGCCAACTTGTCCCTTTGCTTTCAGGTGTATCACGCAGCAGTCGCTGCGCATGCGCTAATATTCTTGATGAATGTCAAGGGTCAAATGCCTCAACGGAGCGGAGAACTAATTGACGTTTAGCGTGCATGCACGCAATCATGCGCACATGTCACACAAGAAGGCGAGACAGCTTTCATTACACTGATGAAACTTCACCAAGATGCTATTCTCTTCCACCTGACAGCTCTGGTTGACATCCCATTCTTAGGAGGGGAAAAGGAGGAATACTGTGAAGGTCTAGGATTCGAGAAATAGTTCTGATGATACTGGTTATAAGTATAAAGACATCCAGTGACATCAGAAGGGGAAAGGTTAATGAACAAAACTGTGTTCATTAGAGCGTTGCAGAATGAAACCTTAAGGATTGAGATAGACAACATCCAAAACACTACACTTTAAATCGAATAAAACTGTGTTAGTGTTCTTTCACTTCCGGCATAAATGACAGGACAAAGCTTTTTTTGGAGGAATTTCTCTTCCTGCCTGGCAGTCAGGATGGCAGTGGGTTGGACCGGATCGTTTCCCCGGATCGGCCCCCTGCTGTGGGCGTCGTGTCGCCAGACCGAGTGGAAAGCTCTCAGCCCAGGTGATTGGTTCGCATCATTACACACCTGATGTGCTTGAACGCCTTTCATCTCATCATGGCGAGTGTTGTGCAACCCCCGCCACTCCTGTCTTCTCGCTATTCCTCTGCCACAGTGAATCTTTTTCACAGACATCTCACCACACTCTCCTGTCTTCTCTCTATTCCTCTGACACAGACCTTTCACCACACTCTCCTGTCTTCTGTCTATTCCTCTGACACAGACCTCTCACCACACTCTCCTGTCTTCTGTCTATTCCTCTGACACAGACCTCTCACCACACTCTCCTGTCTTCTGTCTATTCCTCTGACACAGACCTCCCACCACACTCTCCTGTCTTCTGTCTATTCCTCTGACACAGACCTCCCACCACACTCTCCTGTCTTCTGTCTATTCCTCTGACACAGACCTCCCATCACACTCTCCTGTCTTCTCTCTATTCCTCCACCACAGTGAATTTATTCACAGACCTCCCACTACAACCCCCTAGAGGAAGTGTAGCATTTAAAAGATAGTAAAATAAATTATAAGACATAAGAATACTCCAAATCAATAGAATTTATAAAGAAGTGTAGATACCTTGTCAGTTTTGGTAACATCTTTTACTGCTTGTACCCTTCATTATTTATATTTACAAAGAGTGGGTAAACAGCAGCATCCTGTCATAAGTTAGGTGCTTCTAAGAAAGAAGACTGTTAAGAGCATCAGCTGCCTGTCATTATGTACAAGATGCCAAATTCTGTCTTGGAATAGATGTATGCACGTGCAGTTCGTGTTTCTTCAAAGCCACATTTTATGTTTTGGTGGGGAGTTCCTAGTCTTTCTTTCACTCCAAGGAACACAGGGAAGGTTAAAAACAGAGTTTGTCGATGTTACCGCCAGCATCCCTGTACCTGCTCAGCAGCAAGGAGGCATTAAAGGACTAAGCTGGTCTGCAATATGTTTTTTTTTATAATTGTTCACTATAAGATATTATTTTCTAAAATCTAGGTGAATATGTCTCCTCCGGTTTACACAAAGGTTCACAGCTCCCCTTCCTGGCTGAGTAACACATCCTTGCACTTTCCTGACCTCCTTGATGTTGACCTCATGCTGTGGATGTTTGTTTACTGTCTCGATAACGGGATAAGGGAATTGCCAAGATGTGAGTAAACATCATGTTGCACCTGGCTGCAAACTTCACTCCACTAGTCTGTTGAAACCTACTTATAAAAGTAACAACACCGGGGACTATTATCGTTTGCATTGTATCCTGTGACAGATGACTGGTATCACAGAATGGTATAGTCTGTTTCCTTACACAGCTTCTGGTGAAAACTTCACACGTTCTCGTCTGTGTTCAATAAATAACAGGTAAATGTGGAATCATCCCAATCTCTCCGGAACCGAATCGTTGGGGCATGGAAAAAGTTTACTTGGATTAATGTACAGCTGAGGGCATCGACCAAAAGTCACCGAAAGGTCAAGCATTTCATTTGATTCCTTATTAAAAAAAACATTCCTTGAAACATTTTTGGATTGGAATCAATTGGAACTATATTACGGTAAAGCTTTTTTTATATTTTTGTATCTATTTGATTTTGCGAGCATTTAAAAAGTTGGTCACGTGTCAGTGCCCAGAATCCGTCATCTAGTATCTAATCAACAAACCTTTACAATATAAATATGAATATAAATATAAATATGATATTCTTCCTGCGATATTATTTCTTTTCAGCTCCGCTATAATCAGGTGATACATCATGTTTAAAGTAAAATGCATCCTAATAACCTGCTTTCAACATCGAGATATTTTTATTCCTTTTAGTTTTACATGCAACGATTAATAATATACCAGTTAAATTTTTCAAAATTTATTTTGAGACTTTGTTTTCCCTCCTCCCCCACCAATAAAATAAACAAAACAAACAATCCCGAAGCCCCATTGCATTGGGAAAACTGTCTAAACAAATGAAGAGATTGTATTCTAACTTTACATCATCTCAAATCCAGTTTCAATGAAATCATCGATGTGTTCACACTACTAAATCATTTCTGCTTAAAATCGCATCACGTGACTTATTCTGGCGGCGATGATGTCTTTGTTGTGACCTTTGTTGACCTGTTGGCGGCGTTTGAAGTGCTAAGTGACAAGTCCCTCCCCAGTCCAGACCTGAGGTGGTGTGAAGTGGAAAAATTGTTTATTGACGAATCTCGCCCTCGTGGCTGTGCCCCAGGTCACTCTGTCCTCCACACCCACAGCGCTTGGCGGCAACTGGGGTGTGAACAGGAGGACAACCAGAGGAAGACAACCGTTAAATCCCTTTTTTAAAAAAACTACAGCAACTGCTAGAGTCTTGATTGGGCGAGAAAATTACATTTAGAGAAGCTAGGAGAAGTATCCAAGACCTGCTGCACCACTCACTTGTCCAATATGTTGTGATCAGATCTTGCAGGGAGTGGGTTACATAAAGATGTCAATATTCCTCAGCCATGTTTTTTTCTGAATGGCCCCGTAGCATGAGATACAACATAGCAAACCTTCTCTGCCTGGGATATTACCTTTCACAGTGTTGACACCTAAAAACTTAGAGAGAAATTGAGACACACGCAGTTTTAAAGTTTCAGGGAGTTAGCCTGTACCTTGAACCCACGACCCAGACACTTTGAAAAATCACATAATCAGAAATAGCCTATAAATATGGATGATTAAGTTGAGCTGGATTTAATTTCTCACAAAGCAGAGGAAAGATATGGAGAAAGAAAGTAAAAAGAAGTCTTAGAATTTACTCCCTAGAGACCTTACAAGACTTGTCCAACGTATGGTGATTGCGAAAGGTTAGGGTGAGGGTGACTCTCACTCACATGTGCAGACCAGCTAACTACTTTCTCATGCAACTTTCTCCAGAGTCGGCTACAGAATCTTCTGGAAAATGATCAAAGGGTTGCCGCTACCTCTTTACAGACCACCAGCTTAATCACAGCGTGTATGTGTGTGAGATGATGATGATGACGACGATGATGATGACGACAATGACGATGACGATGACGGCGACGACCACGACGAATGTGATGATGATGTAGTTGTCCTAAAAATGGTCAAGGTCTTAGATTGCATTATTATTTTTTTTTTTTTTTACAGTTTTCTACAGTCCACCAATTGACTCATACTTGACACCTATCGTCTCTTTATTTTGATAACTTTGTAGCTAAGGACACTTCATGAGTTGTGATTGCCCACTGGCTTTAATTAATTTGTTTAATGAGGATTTGTCATTATAATGGGAAACGTTTAGCACATCAACGGTCTCCGTATACTGTATTGATAATATGCTGATGACTGTTTGGCTTGGAATTTAAAGAAAGAATGAAAAAAAAGTATAAAGGAAAGAAAAGAAAGACCGAAATGTCCCACAAATACCGACTTCGGAATCGTAATCAAAGTAAACATTGTTTTGTCGTCGATGATTTCAAATAAAGCTCAGTAACCTCCTCACAAACATTAGTACCAATCCTCCTGACACTAAAGTAGGTAAGTGGTTGCACTGGAAGATAAACACCATCAGCTTCTAAATTTAGTTCGGTAATCGTCTGCCACGTGATATCAGATTTGCAGACATCGGATTTTTTCTTCTTTCCTTCTGCAAAGCACCTTGGTCTGGAAGCTGTTATCATAGAAATGGATCATCAGGGCTCCACTGCACAGGATGAGGATGAGGGTGAGTCAAACACTCTTCTACATCGTCAGGCAGGGCACTGAACTAGATAAGAGCTAGAGATATATCGAAAACAAATTTCAGATAAGTTTACCGTTGCCTTGTCACAGTTTCATTTTTCATTTTAACTGTTTGGCTGTGATACTTTTCTGCTCTGAGTCTCTTTGTAACTTGAATAATGAAAACAAACCCTTGTATGCTTCTATTCAGCTTATAAAGCAGCAAGTTTCATTAATGAATTTCTTTTCAATCGTTAATAAAAACAACCTAAACATGTGATTAGTTAGAATACTCCGAAGGAAGGTGTGTTGAAAGCACTTTGTAGACTCTTTTCTATAGGTGAGGTACCAGGCATCAGTAGAGCTACAAAGACTAAAATTATTGCTCAAAGTACCATTCACTAGGATCTTTCAGATAATACCATTTCTTTCTTCCTCTCCTCCTACATTTATTCGCAGTCTCTGGCAATTTTTCTTTCCGGAGAAAACAAGTGGACCTAACGGTACTGCGTCATGTGAGTCAGCACCTAGAGAAGAATGTATCTCCACCCGCCGACAATCCGCCAAGTCCGGTCCATCATCTTGGCACGGAGGACTCACATTTCTCCCCACAATCTGGCCATCTCGTGCAAGCTCTCGTATTACTCCCCGAGAACCCTGCAACACTCTCGTAATTCACGAGAAGAGTAACGAGACTGTGCCTTGATTAAGTGGCCCGAGAACTCCGCACCTCACAACCGTGAGCGGCCAAAGGTTACAAATTTTCCAACATTCTACAGGGTTGTGTACAAAAACAAATTGGTGCAACGACCTCCTGACGAAAACATTGAGCGCTTTCCCAAAAAAAAAAATAAATAAATAAATGATCCAACAATCTTCTATCCTCGTTTGTGCTTCCACAAGAGTTATGTTGCTTGAAAGATGTCTCAGTAGACTTTTTCTCCTCCCCACTTTCCCTCCGAGTCGGGGGGAGACTATTGCTGCAGTACAAAGCTCTTAAGGCGCCCTCCCGAGGAGGACCGTCTGGTCCAGTGGCACGTGTCGGTCCCGTTAATTGAATGTCGGTTGACACAGAACAGCTTCCTCCCTTCTCTCCTGTAGTTGAGCTCTGGCCAAAGGGTAGTCTGTTGTTCTGCAGGTTACTTTACCTGTTATTGTGGTTACTGAGGAATTCTGTTGCTGGGAATATATTGGGTCGGGAGGTTCCATGGACTAGGGAATGTTACTAGTACTGGTCGAGTTACCCTGCTGTGGCCATGTTGACTTCTGTTTGTGTGTTTGTGTGTGTGTGCCCAATAGTCACGCCCAAAAAGAATAATCTGTTGCCATTTTTTAAAACTATTATATTGTCAATAGGATGTTTATTCAAATAATTCTATTCTGATATATTTGATTATTCTCAAATTTAATAATATTGTCTCCTTTACTTTTATCTTTAAATTGACAATAGGAATTGCCTTAGTTCCTTGGTTCCCTCCACTGTTGAGTTGTCTTTACAAATATTTTAACTAAGTATGACCACTTGCCGAGGGCGCTGAGAATTCTCAGTACATTTGTAATCCCCCTCCAGACAGACTTTGTCAATGTTTTCTTTCGAACTTACAAATCGTATTTCTCTAAAATGAATATTTCTTTTGAAGCAACTGTCATGAAGTAGCCTTTGGCAGATCATTTTATTTGTCTGCGTCTGAAATTCTCCATCCTGCATAACAAGCATGAAGTCCTGATGCGAACAAACTTCTACACCTCCGACAATTTCTCTTTTAAAAATTCTTATTTGCTTAACTCTATCCCGCTCCCTAATGCTTTATTTCAAACAAGATTTTTCTTTTTCTGAGCATGTTTGTTTTTTTGTTTGCTACTAAGGCCCTAGGCAGCGCGTATGTCGGCATCTATTACAGAGAAAGAGCCAACACACCATTGGGATGGACGGGCATAGGCTTCAGGAAAATTCATTTAAACAGCAATAAATTCTTTTTATAAATTCAACTGTCTTTGCAGAGACATTTGAGAAATAGTTAATGTCACCCGGGACTTTTCGTTATTAGTCAATGTCTCTGTTTTTTCTTCTATTTCTCTTTCTGTCTTTCTGTCCTACACATCCTCATTGATGCAAGACCGACTGGTCCCCCAAAAGATCACAGTTTATTACCGTTAAGTCAGAACAACCAACTAGTTACGACTTAAATATTTTCATATTTTGCTGAAGAGGGTAAGGTAGGTTTGGGTTTTCTGCTGGTTCAGTTTTCTTCCTTTCTTCTTGACCAGTGTCTACCATCTTCTGTATAAGATGCTCTGTGTGTCATTTTCCTTTTTTGAAAGCGAGAGAAGGCATAACTGTCTCATTCTGTGCTCGCTGGCGGCTATCAAAAAGTCCCGGGGACACATAATTACGATGTAAAGCGTTTCCATCGCAGCTCTGAGAGAAATAATTTCCGCTCTGGTTCGATTCTGGCCGAATTTTGCCTGTTGGTCTTCCTTCCACTGTGATGAGTGTGTGGCAGAACAACGATTGTTAGCTGTCACGTGGCGCCTGGCCTGTCTCCCTCCCACAACAACGGATTTTCCTTTTCTTTCCCTGTGACGCCATTTTCAGTTGTTGTGGCCGTTGAAAAAAATACAAAGACGGAAAAATGTTTTAAAGGATTTTTGTTGCATCCTCTTCCTTGATTCCTATTTATGGTCCAGCTCACGAACAGTTTTGTTAGAGAAGAAGACAGGTGGCTCAGGGAAGGAGAGAAGCAAGACCTTGGCCTCCAACATGTTGACACAGTTGTTTACAGCACTTTTATGGGACTGTTGACAAATTTGCTTACAACATGACATTGATACCATTGTTTACACCGTGCTTACATTCTACAGACAAGATAAAACTAATTTTTGTGAACCATTGGAATTGAGAAGTGTTGGTAAATTGACTTTACTGACTACCAGGGAGGCGTGCAACTCCTTAGTTGTGTCTCTCTCCGAGAGGTTTATTTAATATCTTTAAACATCCCAGATGCTTTGTCTGTCTCTCTGTCTCTCTGTCTCTCTTTCTCTGTCTGTCTGTTCTATTTCTTTCTTGAAGGGTAAAGGGCATTGGAACTTTCATCCTCTCCCAAGTTTGTTTAAATGCATGATTGATAGTATTAATGTTCATCCAGAACTGGATAGTTTGCAAGCGAGGAAGGAAGGCAAACAAAAACAAACAAACGAATAACAAAAAAGTAGACATCCCCACGGGAGTAGCTAAAGGTCATGGAGAGATAATGACAATGGCAGTATAAAATGATGGATAAGAGAACTATAGGGAAGACCGACAAATACCTGTGTGAGGGAAGGACACGCAATGGCAACATTTGTCTGGAGACAGATAGAGTTCCATAGTACAGCCGTCAGGGAGGAATGACCTAGAGATATTTCACATTCATCTTCCGCATCCTTCCGATACATCTGTCAGAGAGGAGCTCCTGGCAGTTAATCCAACAACCACACATTTGCATATTAACATGTAACAACATGCCGAGAGTGGGTAAGAGCTTAGAGCCGCAAGGTTCCACCAGAAATACCGAAAGAGAGACAGAATGAAAAATGTTAGATAACAGCATTTATTTTGCAAATTCTCTGGCGGTTGGCTGTGTCCATAGTTAGGATCAGCAGCATAAGGAGAGAGAACATTTATTTGTATTCAGTCTGACATCAGTAGCTCAACTATGCCTCGCAGGACAGACAGTGGAGGATGTTGTTTAGACAACAGTCTCATTATTTTATTCCCAGAAACTGTAATTGTTTACATTAAAGGGAGAGAAATGTAGGTCGTGTAAAAGGAGATAATTTCAGTCCAGTAGTGAAGACCAGGTTTTAGGAAAGATAATGGTAAAGGAATAATAATTAATGGAAAATGAGGTTAGCAGAGTGGGATTGAGAAACTGGGAACAGAAAGTGAGACACAAGACCAAGAAAGCTTCATAAGGATGTTGCAATACTAAAAAGCTGTCATTTCATCTGAATTATGGCTAACGAGAGAAAGAAGAAATGTTTAGCGCTTAATTTGAAACCGATGATATAGATTTCTCCCCATTTGCCTGTCCTGCCCTTTATAAAGCAAATATTTTCTTGTAGAAGAGGAAGCTGGTTGACGCGGGTTTTGTTTTTGTTTTGTTTCTGATTGTTTTTGAGGGGGGATGCGTTTGGATGGGGGTGTTTTGTCAATCTGTCAATCACATGAAGTTATCATAGTCATTATAGGTGACTGGGGAAAAAACAATTACTGATGGTTGTAACTCATTAATTTCATTATTACACAGTTATTAGCAATGTCACTTTCTGAAAGTGGAATGGCACATTTTTTTCTCCAGAAGCAGTGACTTTTTTTCCTAATTGTCGTTTGCTAGAAACTGCTTCCGAATGTCACCCATTTTCAGTATTTTATGTAGCAAATTAGTCCCATTGAAATTTATTTGATCATAACAATTGCCGAGAACCCAGGAAGCTGTCAGCTTTTTTGCAGTAAATAAAAAGAAGGCAACAAAAGCAACAGCTTGAGAATTGTTTTTTTTAAGAACTCGATCTATACTACAGAAGGAAAAGATAATATTAATATTATTAGGAACAATATTGACCTTCTCTGCAAATGTCAACCACCTTTTAACTTTGTGCATTGTCATCCCATGCCACCGTTTGCTAAGTTTTGTACGAGAAATATCGCCTGGGCGGAAAATGAAACAAAAATAACAGGTTGTTAAAATGCATGAGGACCGCCTACCTACAGTGCAGCTGCAGACGTCAGCGGACGGCAGCTGCAGGCCAGGAAACGTCAGCACGCGCGCTGCACGTGAGCTATTGACAAATCGAGATGCACTCAGCTATCTCAAGTCGCCCTAATGGCAGGAGAACACTTTTTCTTATTAATTCGCCTCTGCAACATTAATTCAACAAACACCCGGTCAATGAAAACGTTTATCGTTGACGTAAATGGAATTAACAGTTAGCACTGAGGACAGCTCAGCAACTATTTCATTGCTGAACTCAATGGCATGGACAAGTTCTTTAGTGTCAGGGGATTGCTTCCCAGCATCCCCTTCTCAAGTGATTGTCTGAGATGGACTGCCACTAGATAGTTCCTGGACTGAAGGTCGATCTTCCTGTTGACTCTTGGTCCTGCACTGAATACAAAATACCGTTGACCGTTCTCCTAAGATGGCGACAATAACTCAGTTTACAGCCCCCTACCAGCGGTGGGGATCAGATTCTAATTAGGAAATGTCTTATTTCTGGTACAGAAAGGTCTTTGCGGTTGTCTTAGAATATTTTTGTAGCCAGCTTTGTCATGGAACCTGAGCAGTGCTCAGCATTCCAGTATCCGTGAAATGTGTGGGAGGATGGCTACAGAAAAATCCTCCTCAAGCTGTAGCTCGTTGAGTCGAATAGAGTCCGCTCTCCGGAACCGTTATTTTCCATTTTTATTTCAAGGCAGATGACGCAATCGCTGGCAAGTCCCTGGTGGTTGGTTTATTTATTTGTTTGCTACTTTCATTTATTCACATCTGACGCCAGCGGCTAGAGCAGTTCTTATCGCTTCCGCTTGAAAAGAGCGAAGAGTGAGAGTTTTGTCAGGAAGACGTGACCGACGAACAGCAATTAGAGGAAGTTTGAGACGAGAGGCGAAAGTAGTCCCCGCACTTTGTTTTTGAGAGTCGTACGTGCGGCATGCATCGGTGCCATCGCCAGGCGCCTCTTAATGGCCAATCTGCGGGGTGCCAGAGCTCTCCTGGTCACTGACCGTGTCTTACGCACATCGATCCACCCGGGTGCCGAGGCTTTGGTGCCACCGAGTCCTCGCGGTATCACGGTATCTCCTTTCTCGCTGACCGGACTGATGGATGGATGGGTAAGCCAGCGTGACACAGGCAACCCAGATGAATAAGATTTGCGAAGGCAAAGCATTGCACATGAATTGAAGTTTAAGAAACATTTTCATCTAGAAAATGAAGAAATTATTATTTGTTCTAAAATATTCGGTGTTAGTTGGATATTTACTGGCTTGTGTTGTTTGTTAGTTCACTGGTACACACTACTGAGAGTCGTGTAAATAAATTCTATTGAAATTTCTCCGACATTTGCTTTTGTCAACTCAACAACAGGGACTAACGATACTGCGACTGTTAAAGGGCTACACTGGTACAAAACTTACACAGCTACGAAAATGTGAAGCCCTTGACCTCGCGAGTGTCCGTGTATATGCTAATGTAACATTTTTTTTTTCTTTCAGTAATTCTGGAATGAATTGCAGTATCGCAGTATCACATCAAGTGTTTCAGGACAATCATATTAAATGAATAATATTAACATTAATAATATTTGGTAAAACTAAACATGCCGACAAATAATCAATTACGAGAGAGAGAAAATTGTGCTAATTATACTAAATGGCCTTTCCTGCAAAATCTTTACAGTCTGGCATTTAATATCTTGTGTCTTGAGGTCTCACGAGTTTAACGAGGTGAGAAATACGAGATTGGGCTTTTTACTGCCAACATTTTGTCGGTGACTTCCCGTGATTTTCATGTTGTTTCTCTCCCTCCAACACCGCAGTCCTTCAAAGTCCTTACCGCAGTCCTTACAAATGTTCATCATGTGTGGCAATACGGGATCTTTGGAGGACAATATTGACAATATTACTGGTGGCTGACAAAAAGGGAGCCACGGACTCCAAGCACAATGCCTCCTACACTGGTACAAACAAACACAGCAGCTTAAAGTCTGTATGTTCTAACAAACAACAAACAGAAGAAAGTGTAAACACACTTGTTGGTCACTAACAGGTATTAACACAGGAAAGACCTTTGAGATATGAATTGGCATCAGATTCTCCAACACAGGCAAGCTCGATGACTACACCTTCACCAACTCAAAGAAATTGAGAAAATAATGCCTGATTTTAAATTCGTGAAGACAAAGTCATGCCGACATGGAGCAAACTACACAGAGATGTCAAGAGACGGAATGACAGTTAGTATAAAATTGCTTTTCAGTCCTCTGACCGGGGGTTGAACCTTGTAGGGTTGGCGAAGGCGGAGGAAATGAATATTAGGGCATCAAGGTGAAGGTGCAGGGGTGCAATTCCATGCATGGGCATTGCCAGTCTTGCAGGCACGTTTTCAATAAGACATAAAAATTACTGACATCCTGTCTGAGGTGCAGCCAGCACCAGAGTAGCATCCAAAACTGCACCTAGAATTTTGTTATTGGCCTGGCTCCACCACTCTAGCTTGGTTTAGTGTCTCCACAAATAAATCTCTCTCTCTCTCTCTCACACACACACAATCACACACTCTCTCTCTATCTTACATCCACGCACGCACGCGCATACACAAACAGACACGATGAATCAACATCTTACACATATCTCGTATCATAGCCTCTAATTACTAAGGACAGACTAAGACAATTAAAACTACAAAATAAATTTATTTGTTATGTATAATCTCCGGATACTGACACATTATTTTGATAGTCTTGTCCACCAGCAGAGATAA
>NC_037594.1:34013163-34050101 GCF_003073045.1 Pomacea canaliculata | reverse complement strand
AGAAGGTACTTTCCTCACAAATGCTTCTATCATCATTCTAGACGCACAGTCCCGTGAAATCGCTGCATTCTCTTTGTCATCTTTCACGCACGAAGAAAATCAGAAAAAATGTGCTTAAACTTAAGGGTCCCCGGCCCGAACTCAAGCTTTTAACAGTTTAAGGGTTTTGTTTTTTTTTTTTCTAAATAAAAACTGGGGGGGAGGGGGTCAGTTCCTGTAAAAAGTTTTGAAGTAGAAAAAAATGAAATTTTTTTGTTTAAAACTTAGCGGGGACTTTGAAAAGTTTTGGGGTTGTCTTTGTGCACACACCGAATTACTGTAAAAACTTAAAGTTGAGTCAGCCAACTAAGCTTAAAGTTCAATGTTTTTAAGTTCGCTTGTGCACACCAGCCCTCTACAATTAACTTTAAAGGTACCGACCCATCCCGATAAAGTCTCTCGTGCTAGATGTACACGATGCTGGTGAAGATGTTAGAAAAGGATAGATGAAAGGACTGTCGCCTTTCCCAACAAAAACTTAAATTTTTGAAAACTTCGATGAAAATGGCAAAGTTAAGTGATCCCAAGTGTGCAATGTGTTTGTATCTATGTCAGTGTAAGTGTTTGGGTTTGTTTGTTAGCAAACGGGGTTAGGGTGGGTGGCAGAGTGACAGCAGTTCTGCATGTCTCAAAAAGTGAGATCCCACGCAGTTATATGTAGATGGAATGAACATGTGAACAGTATGAGCGTGTTAAACATTAAGAAGTATCAAGACCATCAATTGCTTGTTAGTATCATCAATCCAGATTAATAAGAACCTACATTTTTTTTGTATGACAAAAAATTTCGATTTGACATGACCGATCTGAGAACACATATTTACAATACCGGAATCACCGATGAGAAAATATTCTCTGCTCGTTGTGGGGAAATGTTATTTGAGATAAATTAATGCCTGCTTGTCTGCCCATTCCGAGGTAGCCTGAGGATAAAATTTATTGATCTAGAAATTAGAAACCCAATGTCTTCGAGCTCACTATTACTTCTGTCTAAATTATTGAAGCGATTGCAGAAATTATTTATATTCTTTTTCTTTCTTAGCAGCTTAAGCCTTGAAAGCGATTTCAATAAACAGAAGATTATAAATTTGTATTCAGCTTTTTACACAGTTTTTGTTTGTCCCTTGTCGCAAGTAAATAAAATATATTCATATGTTATCGTTAAACACTCCTTCAAAGGGGACTCAAGACCTTTTAAAGGAACCAATCATCATAACCTAAACAAACGCAGGATGCAAAAAGGTCCAGATGGATGTAAGCTTTGGACTGAACCAATAACTCTCTAAATCTGTTAATTTCCCTGTGACAAATTTCATCGCAAATATGCTTTTAAGACCAAAATAGAATGAATGCACAGTACAATATATAAAAGTAAAATGTCTCACTACTATACTTTAATTCGACACTTATCTTAACACAGCATCATTGTTGGCACCAACCTTTCTATCCCCACGTTTTTTGCTTTCTGCCGTTGGAGGCGTCGTCGTTGTCCAGATGCATGAGGACAGATGATCTCCGGTCGGCTAACGGCGCTCTTTCTGGTGACAACGACAAGGCAAGAAAGCAAGAGGCTAGGAATTATCTTCTCTCCTAGTTTACAGGACCTTTCTTGACAGAGGACGGAGATATCTGTGTTTCACTGTCTACTCTCACTCATGTGGATCGACAAGGTGCTCAAGCACCCACACCACTAAAAGGTCAGTTACACCAGCTGGCTGAACACAGGGAAGGCCGCCATATTTCATGGCGAGTAGCGAGTTACTCACCTCCGACAGCACCGACAACTTGGAAAGGCCACCAGCAAGGCCAAACAGCTTCTCCTGCATACAAACGTTTGCTGCTATTCACCCTCATCAGTGTGTATCATTAACTTTAGAACTTTAGTGTGAAACATAAACAGACAATTCATTTTCGATAAGTGCAAATATGTAATATGTCGTAAACTCTGGGCAGGAGTCCGTAGATTAGGGTAGGTGGTAATGATTTCTGACACCCGGTCTAACACACCGTCGATACTCCCACCAAATCAAGTCGACATTTCCCTGCAATGCGCCTATACTAAATTGGCTGATGTACACTTTTAATTAGCTGCTGAACCCTGCCAACATGCATTACCACAAATAACAACACGCAATTTAGTATATTCAAGAAATTATTAATCAACAACAAGATTATTAAAAATTACCAAAATGATAAAAGGGAATACAAAAGAACAAGCAAGGTTGTAAGAAGCTGATCCACTAACTTGGCTAATTACCTAGGTCGTCCCGTCGTCTAAAAGCGCTGAGCTTGCATCTATTTGATCTTCCAGAGCACATGCGTTCAATTGGTCAGTCAAGCCAATGACACACCACAACCAATCACGCTGCACAGTTATTCACGAGAAGTTCTCATCAGCTCTTGCGTGTGTTACGTCATTTCTAGAGAAAGAACAGATGTGTAAAGCGGAAAGCAGTGAAAAAAAGAAAGTACCCGGTTGTGAACCATCACATTTCTGCTACAATTTTACAGTAGGCCTAAAGACTATTAATAAAGGCAATGTCTTGTATTATAAATGTTCTTAAAGAACTTTCATATGCAAGAAGTTATTGAAAGGCAGGAAGTCAAAAACATTGTTGTAGCTCTATGCACACGCAAAAATTAACATAACGAAAGAGTATGAACATGCACTCATATCTATACCATATACAAGAGAAGCTAGATTAGTGATACCAATTTTCAAGATGTGATGAAAGAGGATCCTCTGCTGGTGTGATATTGACCTTTCAATGCTTTCAATTCAAAGTGACTTTGTGTTATGATGACGGTTATATGTACTGGGTAGTTGTGATTGTCAGTTGTGGTGATAGCAAAAATGGTTGTGAAATATTTTCTCTTTGGTGTGGAACACATCATTAAACTCCTCCTCATAAACATTCTCCAGACCATGCAAAACAGACAAATCACGGACATATGTAGGATATTAGTTCCTGGACAAACTGATTTGATCTCATGCACAAGCAGAACCACCTACGCACTCACTATATCAGAGCTTTCCAAATTCTATAATGAGGGGAGACAAAATTCGTTTATTTACCCAAACGGCTTAGTGATGGATCTTGCCACGCTCCCATTGCACCAAGGCCCTCCGGAACCTGACCCTCCCTAGGCACCAGGCCTCCGGCACCTGCCCCTCCCTAGGCACCAGGCCCTCCGGGCACCTGACCCTAACTCTACCGGCACCAGACCTCCCTATTGAACTGAAACTTCCAAGATGATGGGTGAATTCTCATTTGGTACGGTTATCGGGCTGGGTATTGTTGTGATCGTTTTTGTCGGTGTACAGAGACACAACGTTGTTCGGAATGCGATCAACCGGCGAAAGGAGAAAAGCGTTGCTGCTATGGACAACATTTGTTCAATTTTTCCCCTATTACTTTCCTTTTTTTTTTAACCAGGCCTCACGCACCAGACCCTCCTCTTCGCACCAGACCCTCCTCTGCACCAGACCCTTCTGTATGCACCAGACCCTCCCATAGCACCAGGGCCTCCATTTTAGTATACTTGAAGGAATCGAGGTACCCCTAAATTTCTAATACCAAAGCGAAGTTAATGACGAGTAAAGTTTTTCAAAGTCTTTGACCAGACCCTCCTATCTGCACCAGACCCTCCCATCGAACTGGAATATTTTCAAAAGTTTTGCACCAGGCCTCCCCCCTGGGTTTTTTTGAAGAAAAAAAAAAAAAAAGAAAAAAGCGAAGTAGTAAAAGAGAGAAAAGTGGTGTGCTGCTTTACCGGTGCACCCGGTAGCTGCATCACCACCTTTCCCCCTTTGTACTGAGGAGGGGGACTCGAGCCCATCGTCGGAGATGCGTCCGTCTGCGAATGCGGACAAATCTCCTGGTCCAAGGCCAGTCTCAATAGATCGCAGTGAGTGTGGCTGCTCTACTAAGTACGACACCCGACGAGAACTAGGTCGTCTACGAATGATTTGGCACCTCCACGTCGCATGGGTGAAATCGTTCTGGTCCCGCGCCGCGCACTGCTCGGCGCGAGCGGCTGATGACCCCTTCCTGTGGCTTCACCACCGCCGCGGCTGTGACACCGCGGCGTGTATCGCGCGCACTGAAAGTATCGTTACATATTCGGGCGGGATTCTGACTTAGAGGCGTTCAGTCATAATCCCTCAGATGGTAGCCTCGCACCATTGACTTATCAGCCAAGCACATAAACCTTTTCGGGCGCCTGCTCCCATGTATATAGCGCCAACCCTAACATCCCTGCCTTGTGCACGCCCCCTCCAAATTTCTAACCGGGCGCGAGCCGTTCAGGCCCTCCCTAGGCACCAGACCCTCCCGAATCCCTTCAGCCGTTGCCGGTGTACAGCGCTGCCGAGAGACCGTTGTGAGTCTTTTTCCGATTTTTGCCCATCGTTTGAGAAAGACACTAGGCCTACAGCAAGCGATGCTCGTTAACAACGATTCCATTTGAATTCCCTGGGGAAATTATTATCCATTTTATTTCTATTGATTTTTGGTCAAAACAAGACTTGCATGACCATGAGAAATTAGAGAGGATAAAATATGTTACTTTTGTTTCAATTTTTTTTTTTCTACACTTGTATTGCTTTATTTTGCTTCAGTGCTGAAAGAAAGTGCACATCAAGATAGTGAACATGGTGGCTTAGAAGATTTATTTTCCAATGATCAGCGAAACCAAACCCATTTGACTGGACTAAACAGAGATGGAAAAATGCAAGACTGGGATAGCAGACTTCTCGATTCATTTCAAAACTGACACCATTGCTCTATTGATGACAGACAGGTGTTTGTTGAAGATGACATGTTTAATTAAGATGAGGCTGAACCTTACACAGTACTTGTCTCATACATTTCATACATCGCAAGTCTGTTACATGCCACACACCATAATTCTTACACAGGAACGCGTTATGTTACAGGTCCCACACGTCACATGTCACAAGTCACACGCGTTATGTTACAGGTCCCACACGTCACAAGTCACACGCGTTATGTTACAGGTCCCACACGTCACAAGTCGCACGCGTTATGTTACAGGTCCCACACGTCACAAGTCACACGCGTTATGTTACAGGACCCACACGTCACATGTCACACGCGTTATGTTACAGGACCCACACGTCACATGTCACACGCGTTATGTTACAGGTCCCACACGTCACCCAGGCCACACGTCATCATACTCACACGTGTTGTTCTTTTGCTCACCTGCATCTCCTACATCGCGGAGGAAAATGCCAACACCACGTGTTAGTGCAGACTTCGTGCGCGTGCTGAGTCAGAACAGTTTGTACATAGGTACCTGGTGAGAGTTTAGAAAAACAGTTACACACAAATACTTAGACACAACTCACGTGCCTGTCTGCGCAGGTATTCGGTGGGAGTTTAAACAAGCCGTTACACAGAAACAACAGACTGGGACATCTAATCTAAAAAATGTTATTTCCCACGAAGGCACATTTCACAAAATACCATTTGCTTTATTATATTACAGTTTGACTATCATGCACTCGACTAAACCTTTAGGCTAGGGCAAACGGCCGTGAGATATGTATGTGTAAACCTTGACATAAACTGTGTATTAAAATATCAAAGAAAATATTTCAGAAGCGAGTAGAATGAAAGGAGGCAAGAAATCTGATTTTTTTTTAAATATCAAATTTATCACGAAATTTGACAAGAGCTTTCATTAGGCCACGTGCGTTTGAACTGCTGACAATAAAACACATCTGGATACTTACGACTCCTGTACAGTGCACTCAGTACCAGTCACATTGCCTGAGGTCACACCTGGCACCACGTGGAAAATAAGAAAACAGACCAGAAATCCCAATGGAGCAGGACACTTCAGCTTCGTGTTCATTTTCTGACCCTGCAATAATACTGTATTTTATTTCGTCTTCCTGTAAACAGTAATATTCCTGGGATGATAGATTATCCCTATATTATCTACCTTGATGGGTGTTAGTTCCTTTGTGCACTATTCTACAGTAGCTGCATGGAAGAAAAGAGACTGCTCATGTAAATGACACTGAAGACGATGTTACACTAGATTTTACTTCCAAGAAGTACAGTATTCCATGGAGAGCCAACTGTCAGCCTGTTATTTTTAGACTGTAAGCAGGCCGCCGAGAGCCACCCGGGCCCCGGGACAGACCTCTCCGGGCCCCTTGTACTTGTAATCGTAAATTATTTTCCCAGTATATAATGTATGTTTACAATTCGAATCTCAATATCTACACTCAAACTCAACTTCTGCATGTGTAATGCTTGGGTGTTCTGTCCTTAGACCTTTCTTTAAAAGAAAAAGAAAAGGAGAAGAAGAAAAAAAAAATCCACTGACCAAGGCCGGGCCCCCTTGACAGCCGCGGGCCCGGGTACACCAGACCCCCCTGTCCCCCCCTCTCGTCAGGCCTGGACTCTTGCCTCCACTCCTCCCTCCATCATGGAACGTCACAGGTACAGACGCACGTGCTTGCTCATTGATTGCCCGGATTATTATTCGTTTCGTTATTTGTGTTTTACTTCAAACACGATGGCGGCCACAGGTAGTTGTAACGGTTTCAATGAAAGGCAAAGACGTGATGTCAGGCAGTGAAAGCTTTTATTCTTCCTTTATTCTTACAATCGATGACCACCGTCTGTTCACAGCACCGTGCGTAGCGGGACGTTATGTCGATGGTTATGCAACAAACAAAAGTAGCCCGGAGGTCGACCTGGAGGTCAGGGTCACCTGGTTACGTCACAGCGACCTGCGTGACGTAGTTGGCCTTCACGGGTGGAGTCACCTGAGCCAGTGACGAGTGTTTCATCAGTTTGAGTGGAAGGCAGGAGGGCGGGAAATGGAAGACAAAGAAAATTGTGCACGTGCGGCTGTGAGCTGTGAGCTGTGCTCACTAAGTAACCCTGAGGTCGATACTATGGTTGCCGCACTTCCAGACTCGAAACATCCTCAAACCGTTCGATAACAAGCAATTATCAGTTACAGGCCGCCTTCGAGGGAGATAAAAAGACTACAAGACTATTAAAACTATTCTCGTTATTGAAAGCTTTCTGTCAATAAATGTGAGTAGGGAAAAATGTTATCATGAAAACCGGGGTTCATTATCTGAAAAGCTTCCTTAATAGTGTGCACAGAATGAAAATTATTGTCACCAGGAGCAGAAGTGGGTGACTATGAGTACAGGGTGCATTTAACTGCCACCAGCAAGCAGTCACCTGGGACAAGTTCTTCCTGAGAACACAGGTTTCTGTAAATCACCTTTTAGCATCGTTATTCAAAAGTTGGCGGTAGGAGATTCATCCTTCGGACTGAGGACGACAAGGTGTGAATATCTCCATGGTTGGGATCAGGTGGCACAAACAGTGACTATTATGGAGGGTAAGGGATGGTTTTCCTATAAATTAACTATTCATGGTTTCTTAGCTGGATAAATGGGGTATCATTCACCTTCATGGTTTAGTGAAGATGACTGGCTGTGACCAATGTAACCAGCTTGTCAAACTTTGCACAGCGACATAGTCTTCTTTCTTCCGTGTTGCAGGAGCCAAACTATTGTAGTTTCACTTAAATACATCTTTAAACAGATAGAAAAACTTTTTTATAGTTTCTCTGTGAACAAAGCAAACACCATGAGTCCATGACATACTGCAACTGCCTTCAAGAAGAAATCGTCCTGAAGGGCAAAAAAGCCATTATTTTGCAATGTAAGTGGAGGCAGCTTTTCACACGAGCTTAACTGAGGATCTTTTGTTGCGAGGGTTTGGAGCTCAGTGAGGAGAAGGCACCGCCAGCGAGACATTTAGCTCTCATTATTGTCGTGGGCGTCGTCGCACCGCAGCCTCCTCCGATATCAACGACAACCCAAAGGAGGGCGCGCCAACTTTAAACACAACCTTTAAAAAAAAAGTTCAGGTGAGTGCTGGTGCACCTACCGTCGATATTTTGGGAATGAGGCATCTCTCTCCTCCGTTGTTCCCTCCGTCTACCCCCATCTCACCGGCATTTTGCTCTTACCATGTCTATTGTTATTTCGTTCTATGGTCTTTGATATTTGACAAAACCGCTTGCACATCCAGTGTGGATGTCACAGCCACTAAATGGTCATCGGAAAATGCAAATAATGAGCACGGGAAGCAAGGGAGGGTAATATTGTACTTAACCCGGTGCGAGGTCAGACCGGGTCAACATCGGGGCGGGGAGGTGGTCAGAGAGGTGTCAAAGTTGTGAAATAAATGTAGTACAGGGGCACAGCGATGAATGTCAGGACATTTGCACACACGCGTGAAAGTATGTTATACCTCCTTACTTTCTCTCTCCCTCCGAGGTTGCGACACTCCTAGGCTTGTGACCTTTGCCCTCATACAAGATTCATGAGCTGTAACAAACTGTTAATTAATAGGTCTAAATATTTCTCATCTATCAAGATCGCTGATATTTTAATTCTTTGATGCCGAATATTCAGGAAGATAGTCTCATAGTAAAAGAAGTCTCGTTGTGTGTGTGTGAGAGAGAGAAAGAGCAATGCAGCGAACGAGTGTAAAGATGTCTTTTATCAGGAGGGAATATAGTTTTATCCCCAGTCAAACAGGTCAGACCCAGTGTTTGTCGAGCGTTCAAACACAAAGAAACAGAAGGAAATCCACTCCAGGCCGCGTGGCTCTCCCTCCCTGTCAACTATGACGAGACTTTAATATCAGTGACACAAGTGAAGTGGGAGCAGGGACACCTCGTTAATCTCCTCATACCCGGCATGTTTAGCTTTTTGTTTGAAGCCGTCAGCTGAGAGATTTCTAGAAATTCTTATGATTTCCAATTCCTATTTTTGTGATATCTATCTCCCTCCCTCTCATTGACTTTCTTGCTTACCGTGGTTACTCTCCTTCCCTCCCCTAACCTCGGTTACTCCCTCCTTTAGGTTTTCCCTTGTTCATTTTTACTCTGCCTCTCCCTCCCTCCATTTATCTTTAGAATTGTTTGGGGAATTATATAATGCTTGTGAACTTCACTCTCTTCAAGCGATACTGAAGTTATGTGACGACTTGGTTACTACAACTCCTTGCTTGCTGGCTGCCCTGTATACCTTCTTCACACACTCCAGAAAGTACAGAAGTCTGTTGCACGTCTGATGCTTAGAGTTAGGAAACGGGACCACGCCACACCTCTCCTTCTCTACCCTGGCTTCCCATCCGTTCTGGCATCCAGTACAAGCTGTCCGTGCGGTGTTTTAATTTCTTTGCTGGCACCTGTCCTGATTATTTCTCTGACCTGCTCTTCCCTTACATCCCAGCTAGACATCTCCGCTCCTCGTCTGATGATCGTCTCCTTACTCTTCCTGTCACCACAACAACAACACATGGCCACACAGGGTTTGTAGTTATTGTGCAGCCAAACAATGGAACTCTCTCCCTTTGCACACCCGCCACACACCCACTATTGAATCCTGTAAACGCGCACTGAAAACACACTTCTTCACCAAACATTACACTTAACAACCTTTCGCATTATGCTTATTCCTTTGTCACATCCTTCCTTTCGTAATATCATGTTTCTCTCAGCTCTTGTTCTTGTTGTTTGGTTCCTCTCTGTGTTTTCTGTATTTGATTTTATTCTTCGTTTAGTACGTCTGTCTATTCTTGTACAGTTCATATGTTATTTGTTTGTTTTCCTGTCCCTCGTATGTTGTCCATGTTTCCTTCTTGTTCTTAAGCGCTAAGAGCACACTCCTTAGGAGTGTGAGTATGTGCTTTACAAATTTTACATTTATTATTAATGTTGTTGTTATTGTCGTTATTATTATTATTATTATTATTATTATTACTATTACTACGGGGGGTAGGAGGAGGGGGGAACGTCGACTCTTATTCTATCATAAGAGTTTTTCTCTGTCCCTAACAAAACACAATCCAAATCAGATCAATCCTCTTTGAAGCCTCTGTTGGTCCCCCAACCTCTCCTCCCGATACTGAGGGACAAACTTTCCGGCGAGCAACTGGCGACAGAAGAACATTATCCCCGCGACACGTGACGCGTGACGCCCGCTAAAAGGCCGCTTGTGACGAGGGATCGATAACATTCTTTCAACCTGCATAAATGATGGAGGTAGGTGCAAACTCCTCCATGGGGGGGAGGGTTACACCATTTCCAGACTGGTTCACGCTTTCCATGGGAGTGAAGATGGAGGAAGCTGGGGTGGGGGACGGCTGGCATGGTGTCTCCTTCGTTTTGCTCTGCCTTCCAGTAGAACACATTCCATCACCTTGTCCTCCAGTTGGTGAATAGTCAATCGTCTTTTAGTTCAATGGGTGTTTGAATGAAATGTGAGACTTGTGTCATGAATTATTTGTTCTCTTTCAAAAGTTCGCTAGTCTCTCTCTCTCTTGCAAACACACACACATATATTAATCTTTGATCTCTCCCCACTCTGGCCACTTACTTATGTACGTAAGGTCAGACATTTCCTCGATTCTTCCCAGCACACGACACTCATCGATATTTAAAGTTTCATGAGAACGGTTTCTGCACGCACTATACTACACGCCAGCAGAGGTTTCACATTGTTCTTTGTTTTCTCCGCAATTACATACGACAGGAATTCCCTTCGGTAGAAGTCACTGCTGTTTCCGAGAACAAGGCTGGGTTGCATGTGATGTCTTAAGTCGGACTTAACATTAAACCCAAGTTTCCAAAAATAGACGTTTGCTGATGTGCATGTGAGGTCTTGAAAATGACTCAAGAGGCAAGTGGACTATTGACACCAAACACAGCGAACTCGAGGTCTACTTGACATCAGCAATCAAGACTTTTTGCATATTTCCAGACTTTAGCTATTGTCCCACTTCATGTGTTCGGCCTGAGGATTCATATAACCTCCGTACTGTGTCTTTGTCGATGTTCACATTCATGACCTGAATAAATCCAAAGTTGAAACATTCTCATCCAGGCTTTATCATTCATCAAGTTATTACATCAGTGTCTGCAGAAAATACACAGCAGCGCACACATCTCTAAACATTCTTTGAGCAGAGAATGACCACCATCTACACATTGTAAAGTATTGCTCCACTGTTTGACCCCTATTTTCATCATATGATTGAGACTAACGCTTAGTTACGCAGCTGTCTATATAGTCTGAATCAGGGTAAAGGGGTGGGATGTAAGGTGATCATGAGTTGAACCAAGTTAAAAAATTTTCTAACAATTCTTATCATAAAGTCAGGTGGCGAGATTAAGAAACACTCACACAACTGTAGTGCACATGGATAGTTCAGTGTTATGTTGCAGAACCCAAGGGACAGACAAAGGGAGGGACTGGTGCATTCTTTTCTGATGTGAAGTACCAACTCCACTTTCTTAATGCTCATATATTGGAATCAAATCAATTTATTGATACACATAATGTTTATAAATATTTTAATAAAGATTCACTTTCTCCCTGACATGACAGAGTCTGGAATATCGTTCTGCTTACATGTAGCAGCAGCCAGTAGTTTATTTCCGAGTGGGTTAAGGGAGAATATACAACACTTGATCTCACCCTAAGAAACACATTCACTTGAAAACCAACATTTTAACACTCCATGTTATGCTGTAATGAGCTTTGATAATCACTATCTTAAAAAAAAACCCAACAAGTTGGAATCAAAGTTAAGGATAAAAAGAGGCTTAAAGAATGCCAGGCAAACTTAACTGTCTTGGATACAATGGAAAAAACCTGCTCAAAATATTACATTAATGACAGACATAGACAGCAAGATAATGGAAAAAAGTAAAGCACATTTTTCTGGTAATGATAAATTAATCTTACTACTTAAACAATGAAACTGCGCATATAAATCTCAGTCTCTGATGCGAGTAAATGAGTCTCAAGTGGTTCATATTTATGCTCTTGGCAGCCAAAGGCTAGTATTGTCTTTTTTTTTTTTGAAAAAAAAATTTGCTTAACAAGGGCACTGGGGCATGTACTTTATCCCCCACGATTATACATAAGCTTGCATAGGTTAGTCCAGCTTTAAACTTGAAATTTGTTCAGTGAAGTATCAACTATATTTTAATTCTTTCCAGCCTTGAATAAGGGGGAGATTATAAAAATCAAAGCATACAATATTTGGCAACATCTACCATGCCAGACAAGAACACGTCAAAGCATTAATTAACTGACTGATAATGAGTTAATCAGTGTCTTTATTATCGATAAGGAATTCTCCTCTGCTTAACGGTTCTGTCTTATTTCCTCATACACTGGAATATGGGGAAGGGGTCTCTGGAGATGAAGGAAGTGGCAGTCAGATCTTGAATATTTGTTGGTGGTAACAGGAAGCCTAGATTTTGTTACATCTGGGCAGATAAGATGCCAGAAGAGGCTATCTAGGGGTCTTTGAGCTTTTGATAGCTTTTTGCATTTCTCTGTTTTATTTTGATCATTATAAACTCAAAAATAGTCCTTAAGTCTGTGTATTGACTATGTGATAGCAGACTCCACATTAGGCAAGAGTTATTGAGAATATTTTTATTATGCTGACTGCACTTTCTAATGAAACGCTAAAAATGTCTTGCCTGCTTTTTCCACAATGCCCAATAATTTGGGCTGAAGTTATGTTTCAGAGTCACCAAGGTGGTGAGATACATACTAGAGGCAATAATGCCTCAGAGATGAGGTATGGATTAAAGACAAAACAGAATCATCTAAGACACTGAAAGGGAAAGATCCCAGAACAGATAAATTAAAGGATCCACATGTGAAAGCATCCAGTTCACACTGACAGCCCTTCATGATGGCCCTAAGGCCTGTAACAGGGACAGTTAAAGCAACATTAGAGTCTGTCATAGGCAACCAAGTTCTGTTGATCCACAATTATCTGCAGCAATGATGACTGGCTTATCATTAAAAAGTCAGCCTGGGTAGTGAGGCACAAAAAGTACCACAAAAGTGGAAAATTAATGCCTATTCATCACGAAATATTGACTAAAATAAGCGGCATATCATCCACATAGACTTTCATGCACAACATTTCACCAGAAAATTGTATGCCAACTCATTCTCCCCTTTAGGAATATTTTTAAAAGGTTAAAAAATGTAACAATAGCATCTAAATGTACATTGGACTTAGTTTTAAAACTGATTATTGTGGCAGTATCAATACAAGTACAAAGTGCTCTATATGTTTTGTGAAAACATATTTTAACAAGTATATTAAAACAAAAAAAAAACAAAACCAGGCCAAGATGGAAATGGTATGACAAACTGACAGGCACAAACCCTAAGCAAGCCAAAAGTCTAGATATGCTATGATCTAAAGGCCAATTTGAAGCATTCAGCACTTGTGACGCCCGTTGCAGCATCGTCAACAAAACTCTCACTTCTCTCACATTGCTTTGATTTTCATCATCTTCATTTTTGGCTGCTTCTTCTTCATGTCACGACGACTCTCCCGCTCCTGTGACAGAAGATTCTGTAGTTAACAGCTTGAAGACAAAACAGGGTCAAGACAGCCGATCAGTTTTACCATCTTTGGGTACTGCTTTAAGGGTAGACACCGGTCAAAAAAAAAAAAGTTTTTTGTTTCATGGGATAGCGCGGATTTTTTTGTATCAGCTATTTAGCCCTTGAATGAAGTTTCAAAAAATGGTTTTACTGCACTCGTCGCGCTATCGGTTGCCATGGAAACAATCCAAAATGGCGCCCAAACAAACATTTTTAACTTCGTTCAATTTTGTGAGTAGACTCAAAATTCTGTTTGAAATAGTTACCTAAAAGGAAGATCTACAATTCTATGACGGGATTTTGCAAAATCGGCTTATTTTTTTTTATGAATTTTTTTGTAAAACACTGTGTTCCTAAGACTAAAAAAAAAGATAGTCTCTATGGAAAACGAAAAAATTGAAAAGAATTTAAAGCAACGGTCAAGTAAACAAGCTTGCTAAAACAAGAAACTGAAAAGCAAAGAGAAAAAACTCTCCCTGAAATGCTTTAAATTATAGCCATGGTTATAGCATTTGAAATTTTTCCTGCTGAAAAAATGCCCTGTCACTAGATGGAGAAAGGGTATAGATTAATACAGGAAATGCAATTACTTATTAGATATAAAAAAAGCATGATGGTAATTGTGTTTATAAAATGCAGTTTTGTTAAGAATAACTGAAATTTAGCAGCTGATGAAGGATGAATTACCTCTGTGTCTCTACCAGCTTGGTGCTTGATCAGGGAATCTAGATAGCATCTTCATTCATCAGACGCTCTCTGTCAGCACGAATCTTCTCCTCACGACGCTGCTGGGCAGCTTCCTGGCGCTGACCATGGGCAGCCTTCAGGAACAGCTCCTGCACTTTCTGACGCTTCTTTTCAGCCTTGCTGCGTGCCTACCCAATTAGATATTTTGATTGTATTCATCAAAATTATCACTTGCATCTAAAAGCCAGGTGGTTTCTAGCAAGGCACAAAAAAATAATAACATTGCATTTCCACAAAATTACCAGCAGCCTAGTAATACCTCTTTCTACTGGTTTTTTGGTTTGTTTCAGTTGATAAAATATTTTCAAGGCACTATGATTGGTTATCACCAAGGAAGGGTTTATTGGAATGGCTTTAACCTTGAAATATATAAGCAGAGGTTAATAGCTTCTTATTATAGCTTCTTCAACAAAACTGTCCTACAAACATGTTCATGTCATTGTGCTGATAGTCGACAAAGCATCCTTACCTCCTTGCTCAGCTGGAAGCGGGAGACTTTGTCTATACAGTAGAAAACCAACTGAAGCAGAGGTTTAAATCCTTCCATGTCTGATGGTTTGCACATTCCCTTGCTGCCCACTGAAATATGAGTGAATTTGAAATCACTATTGATAATTTCTACAATGTGTAATAATCCATGATATAAATACTACACAATATCTAGTGAACAAAAAAGACAATTATGTTGGTAAAAGCATGTTTATAACTTTGTACAGCTTTCATCCTGTCAATCACCTTATACGTGAACAACATAATGATGAGGTACAAGAGTAAAAAGTAATGGACGAAGGTATGAAGGGATGGTGTAAACAATGTAAGATGGAGTCATGATGGTTGGCATGACAGTATTGCCAGGGAGTTAAGAAAAGTAATTCAGGGACAGTACTTTGTGAACAGATATGTTTTCAGATATGCCATCAGCCTTCAATACTAGTCACTACCATTGCACTGGGTAGCCAAATGTAAATTTTCTAGCCCTTTGCTGGTCTTATTTCATATTTATCTTTGATAGTCAAGCCCATTTCAAAACCCATTCACTCTATGCTTTCACTCTTTCTTTCTAGTGAGATCTGATCGGCATTGTTAAAATTATCACTTTAGATGGTCACTGCAATACTAGTTTGGAGAACATCAACCATTAGTTTTTAAGTTCCGCACCACCAACTAGATTCATCACTTTGTACTTCTTACAGCCATGGCAAAAATGCCTTCAAATTTTTATTTGTTAGCCACAACTACCTGAAGTATGATGGCCTTAACATCATCATCAACGTATAAACAAAAAGACAATGTTGATTTCCAGTTCATTTAGAACAAACATGTTCACTTAAAAAGAATTATATTTCAAAAATTAGCAAAATATTACTTTTAACAAATTTCTTAAAACACTGATTTTTTTAGGGAGAGCAAATTATTTTTTGAAATATACGGACTTTTAAAGTTTTTGATAACTTGCATGTGCTTTCTCTCTCTCATACAACTTACCAGAAAAACAAAAGATAAGCACTGGTTTGACTTGCGGTGGTTTGGTTGGTTGAGTGTCACTGTAATCACAAAAGTAATGTTATAAGTATCACTGCAAACAACTTTTTCATTGAAATGCATTATGCAAGAATAATGAATATACCTTTTTAATTTGCATAGTCTTGCATGGAATGATGAACAAATGGCTTGAAAAGCTTGTTCTAGTGAGAAATCCCTTGCTTTCATGTCAAAGAAGATTTTTAGATTTTATTAAAAGGTTCACCCTCATACTTAAACTAAATGATGTCAGGAAAAAAAAGAAAGAAATTCTTTTTTTTTCTCATATTATTACATTTAGCATAAGCATTTCACTGTCCTGTCTCAAGATCTGCACCGTCCAGAAAAATACAAAATCTTTAAAATGAAAGTTACTCACTCTTGACTCTTAGGACCTGAATACTGGTCTGAAACATGAATGTACTCCACCACATTTTCGTACTTTGTTAGTACCTGGCATACCTGTGATCATTAAAGACAACATTCTTGTAACTACATCTGATCACATACAGACATAAGGAAACAATAAAAAAACACTACATGCATTAAAAAATGAAAAGAATCAACAAGGCATACCACCATTGCACAGGAAATATTATCTCTACAATGGACTCACTTTTTTGTCTAGCATAGCAGACGTAGCCTCTCCACTCTCTGACAGAAGCTGGAAAGACGCCGGTATATCAAATTTCTCTGCACTTTTTTTTTCGGTAAACTGATTCTGTCAAAATATTTCAGATCAAAATAGTTACTTGGTTGCATGCACTCGAGATTTCCAGTATCAATCTCTGCTTTTTAATCTTTCATAAACTCTAAATAAGATTTAACCATAATCGAAATTGTTTCCTGCTGGTAGTGCCGGAGGAAGGGGTTCCTTCTATAGCTTTAGTCTTTAAAACAGACTATTATTCTAACATTGGAATAGTGTCACTAGACCTTGAAGACATCATGTATTTGTATGATTGTCCTAAACTGTCTCTATTATGCATCTAAAGGAATATCCAATTACTTCCAACCACAGCAATACACACACAAAAAATCCCAATAAAAACTGTTATTTACACCTCCAGGGTCAACATCTACTTAAAGTATCCACATGTAATTGTAGGTATTATCACACTTCTAACCCAGCCACATACACACACAAATTAATTTTTCCTTCTAGAATGTGCTACGTCTCAAAAGTTTTCTAGTTATCTCCCCTATAACACAAAAATGAACATCCACATCATAGGTTTGTGTTTGTTGAGAAAAACTTGCACACTATGGCCTTGAGCTTGTTTACCAAATCATAGATGTCCTTGTGGAGGCGAGCTGCAGTCTTCTTTTGTGCAACTGCAAAAACAAACTTGTCCATTTTTCCTTCATCCATGTTGATTCGTATCACCTGAACAAAATAAGCCACTGTTCACAATTTAGCATTTATATCAACCCTTTCTATGCAAGTATATGCATTTGAAAAGTCACAGACAGCAATTAGAAAGTACCAGTGATCATAATGTGCTGCAGAACACTGCACTGGTGATTTTCTGTAAAATTTCTGAAAAGTAAAACCCTGCTTTGAAGTTTTTGAGGTTGGGGGATTTCTGTCTCAAAGTATTCAGATAAACACACATATACATCACAAGCGTAATATTTTGTAAGAATATGCATACACATACACTCACTCCTTCACTCTGCAATGGATGCTGGGGTGCATGGGGGTGAGCTGAATATGAATGGTACAATATATGCTGTGTATGTGCAGTTCTCAATCTTCCACAATATTATGACTGACTGTTTTTTAAGGCATCCCTAAATTCTCTCGCAGGCATTCACACTTCGAAAAGGCAACCCCTTAAAAGTCCATCTGCCAAAAATACTTTGAAACCAGAATAACATTATGACTTAAAAGAAAGAAAAAAACCAACCCATAACTTAAAGAGGTTTTCAATAAAGAAGCCAAGCCACAATGACCTCTCCAAAAACTTCATGAGTTTATGGATTTACTGTGAGTTGCTGGCTCTCAAAAACATTGTTGGCTTTCAGTCTACAGTCTAAAGAATGCGCTAAGGAAGCTATCTGCATGTCTGGCTGTTGGGCGGCAATTGGGACAAGATAAAGAAAAGAATGAAGCTCACTATCTGATCAGATGCAGGCTTGAAAAGTCTCAGTAAGACGTTGACCAGATCTTGTCGCTTGAGGAGTTTCAACTCCACCAGCATTCCTTCCACACACGTGCGACCACTGCACCACAGAGCATAAACGTTCTCCGATTCCTTCATAAGAACATCTGAGGTCGGTTCTTTGCCTGTTCCATCATCACCTGGTACCAACCACACTCTTTAAACTTAGTTTCACTAACAGTATTTCAGTGTAGTAACAAAGTAACAACTGCATGTTTTTAAAGTAAAAGAGTTAGTTTATTCCTTATTTCTCCTTGAGGAGCATAGGGTCAGAGCAAATGTAAAAAATTAAGTATTAATTCTTCACACACTTGCAGATACGAACGTCTTTATAGCTACAGCTTAATCACATTGATTTGGCTGTATTGAGTAAATGATCTATATGCAGTCAAACATTTGACCACTGCTTTCATTTCCATGAGACATCTAAAAACCTTGGAAGCACTTACCAACAATACTAAAATGTGTTTGAAGTAGATCTTTGTGAGCAGTAAGCCAAGTAGTGGCTAGGCGACTGTTCCTTGTCTTTCCTGCCAAGAAATTGAGGAAATAAACTCCAAGGCCAGCTATCATTAGCATCTCCAAGTAAAAGCTGTCCCAATTTGTGCGTAGATGTAGCGGTACCTAACAAAGTAGACAAAGTAACAAAGTAGACACAAATTTAAAAGACCATCCAACAAGTAGCAAATTACCAGGTTGGTGCATGGGTGCAGAAAAGTCAGACACTGTGGTAACAGACATTCTTCAATTTCACCTGTTACCACTATTGAGAAACTGTAACAAATGTAACAAATAGATGTGAAACTCAGATGTATAAAGAAATAATAGATTCACTCATAAACACTCATAGAATTCTCACTTTTGCCATTTGTAGATCAGGCAGCTTCTCTGAGCTCTTGACGGTTGAGCCCTTTTCTTTGTCAAAGTTTTCAAACTCCTCCTCATCTTGCAAGTGTTCAAACTCATCATCTGCCTGTTACAAAAAAACTAATTTATAACTGTGCTACTTTTTCAATCACTACTACTTACATACACACAAAAATTATTCCTAATGACCACAGTCAGCGAAGAAGTGTATTGAACAGCTCTGCTGAACATTATTTAAGTGAATTATAGGTGATTATAATTATTCATTGTGTTATGGGTAGAATTGATGAATTTGAAATATAGCTTCATACAAAGAGTTCCAAAGTAAATAACTACAGTCAATACAGTTAGAGCCTGTATTATCAGATTATCAGCAGGCTACAGAAATGATAGATCAAACAATTAAGTGAACTGTAACAATCCAAATTCTAGCAAAACTGTTTACTACATTGACTAGACAGAGTGGTATTATCCTCACTCAGCCAAAAGCATTTTTCTTTTGTTTTGTACATACTAATACATACTAAATATATTTTAATGAGGGAGACCATCACACTTCAGTAATGCACCTTGGCATTATAAGTACCTTTTGGCTATTTTATATTTGGAAATTAGGTAAAACAATCTGAGCAATTTAAATCCTTTTGTGACTTATTTATTCAAGAAATCAAGTCAGAAAAGTTACTTATCACATCTAGTAAACATTTTATAGGTAATTTTACTAAGTGCTGCCAAGAAAACTCTAGTCTCCTCTTTGGATAATAGCCTACTGTTTTATACCTCAACAATGCCATCTTCTTCATCCTCATCTTCAAAACCAGCATCTCCTTGCTCTACTTCAGCCTCTTTAGGTGCTTGAGTTGCCTCAGTATCCACAGCCTTCTCTTCTTTTTCTGTAGAAAAACACAAACGAACAAACTGATTGTTGACCAAGGTTTGTGTTAACAAATGCACTGATACACAAGCATCAAACAAGAAATGCATAAGTTCAGGTTTATTGAGAACAGTTTCCAAAAATAATCTTAGAATTTTAGGTAAAACTGTTAACTCCATATACTACTCTGACTTAACCACTGTATATGGGGTCAAATCAGAGCATTACTTGGGATTAACCAGTTTTACACAAAATGACAAGCATGAGTAGCTTGTCAAAGGAAGTTTCTTAACATATAACAGATGCCCAACCCATATAGGTTCTTTCCTTTTCCATTCTGATAACCACTTCTATTGCTGAATGAGAACATAACTTGCTCTGACCTTCTGCATTCTGCATTCAGCAAATTCAGAATTACAAGCAGTAAAATGCAAAGTTACACTAACATTCAATTCTAACAGCATAATTTAGAACCTTATTCAAGATAAAACAGCTGTAATTCAAGGTTTGAAACATGTATTCTTTATTTTCCTAAACATTAACCCACTTCACGAACACACCATTAGCAGACTGCTGCTAGAATGTTCTGAATGAATAATGCTCTATATTTTTTCAACATATCCAAACAACAGAAATTCAAGCTGATGCTAGCTTGAATTGCTTACATCTATTATAAACTACACATCTTTTTCCTTAACATTCAAATCAGAAATTAATATTACAACTTGACACGTATTTATTTATTGAGCGAACTGAACTCATGATTTAAGTGCATGTTTGAATTACAAATGACAGGGGTTCACAACTCACTGCTCCAAATTTGTAATAATATGCCTGCAAAATATTGTTATATACAGTGTTTAACAAAAATTGTATTTAACAATAAATTCTCAAATTGTCTACCTTCTTCCTCATCAAATTCTTCAAACTCAGCGAAGTCATTATCTTCTACAAAGCTACGAGGGCTGCCACATTTGACTAGCACAGAAAGTGCTCCTAGCATCAGCCACAGCAAAAGCAGCCACCTCATTTTGCTGCACAAAAGAACACAGTAAACATAAATAATTATAACCTATGGCCACTTTCATTTTCCTCTGATTATTTTCTATCTTTTTAAATTTTCTAGAATATATAAAGAAAGTTATCTTCCAAATATCTAAGACACATTGATAACTTTAAGCAAATTTAGTCATATGAGAAAGAAAAAAAATATTAAAAAGTCTAGATTAAGGAGGTCATTAATTCCCTTGACAGCCCCAAGTTTATTATATAGATTATATCAGTAATGGGTGGGTATTAAGTTGCAATTACTGATATAATCAGCACTGTAACTGGTGACAGTAAAAGGCTAAACAAAATGTTGGTAAATCTTCATTGCGCAGACCGTTTTGTTAAAAAAAATCATGTTTATGTTTCATAATAGTTTTAATGCTGCAAATGCAAAATGTGAACCTGCAACAAAATTTTAAAATGTGTAATAAACCAGAGAAGGGGCAAAAGATTATCCTACAGTTTATAAGTCAGCAATAAGGCATCCTCAGAAAGAACAGAAAATATTTTGTACCAGCAAAATAAGAGTAAGATCATTTCACATTTGAAAATACTGTCAATAACTCATACTAATATGCGAGCAGCTTATAGTCTACTGCAAAGCAGCCAAAATGTGAAAATTATAAAACTTGAATTAGTTTATTATTTACTGTATCAAAACACAGTATTACTTTCAGAACATATTTGAAAGTAAACATACACACAGCTAATGTTTACCAATAGAATGAATTCATTAAAAATGCTTTAAAATGGATTTTAAATACCACGAAAACAAAATTTCGTTGTGACGGTAAACTACTAAAATTACTCCCCCCTTTAGAGATCATATATTTGCCATCCATAAAACTTGGAATTGAATAAACTTAAGTGTGGTAATCAGATAATTAATAAGACGATTAATAAGTACGCAGTTTTCAGGTAATATTCATTAATAAATTACATTCAACAAGAATGACGATATCAAAATCGACATGTGATATTGTCACAAGATGATAGATGCACGCGTGATAAGTTAGGACTTCAGAACGCTCGGTTATCTAAGTTCCTCGATGTGATCAACACTTTTAAGCGAAAAGCAATATGACCAAATTAGAAACCTGGTTTAAAGAGTAACGTAAGTTCGCAGTAAGTGAGAATAAATAAAAAGATATTAAAAATAAAGCCATGCCTTCGTTAAGGTCGAGCCTTTTGAACTTTGTCACAAGAGAGTTACATATGCGAAAGTGCTGTCCCTTTAGTGTGGCTTTTAGTGCAAATCCATCACAAAGTAACTTTTTTCACTGAGAAAGAAAAGGGGTATACTTTTGCTGCTGTATAACGAATACGTTTTTCCTATTGTAAGTGTGCTCAACGGAAGATTGAGCGGATAAGGAAACGAATAGCTGAGTGTGTTCTAGCGTTTGAGACAGCTCGATACCCGACGTATCACACAGAACTCGACTGATGAACGGAATTCTTTCTTTCTTTCTTTTTTGATAGCAGACTGAATCAATGAATTAATGTTAATGATTGCACAGACTTAGTGCCTGCTATGGGATTTCACTTTGTTGGATGGTAGGAAAACTACATTTACTGTGCCCTGCCGGCAGATCAGTGGAAAGATGTATGCAGAATGTACATTTAATTAGTCTGGAAGCAGGTAAAAACTGCATGGCTGCTATATGGTCGTCAGTACTGATCGACCATCTTCAGCCACACGAGGTGCTTTTCTCATCACTGCCTAACCAACTCCGAGGTTGCATATGGTTTCTCCGTCGGCGCTGCGCCAAAGATATTCACAACTGTCTTTGTGGTGCCCCTGCGACTCAAAACAGAGGGGTGGAGTGGGAGATAGAAAATCATGTCACTGAGCCGGGGTTAAAAATATCAGCACTTTTAATGAGGAAAGGCATAATGCAAATGAATAAACTCAATCTGCCAATTACAAATACGGTTAATGCTTCTGTTTAGATTTGTGACTTGACATTTCTATAGTTGCTTTGTCTGAATGCTGAATTTTATGTTTTTAGTTTAGTTTATTCCTTAATTTACCTCACCCCCGGACTCGGTTTTGGGCAGCCCACTCCCCTCTGGTATCAGCTGGTTTGCGCAGGGTGTGTCCTATCCACCCCATTTGCTCTTTTTGATATCATGGCTAGTGGCATTCTGGTTAGTTCTTTTCCACAGGCTGCTGTTGGAGATCTTTTCAGGCCATCTTATTCCCAGATTATGGCGTTGGCATCGTTTGGTAAAGGTCTGGAGCTTGTTGTTGTGTTTGTCACTCTCCAGGTTTCAGAAACATACAGTAGGACTGCCTTCACACTGGTGTTGAAGATGCGAGTCTTATTGCTGAAGGATAATACTCGGGAGTTCCAGATGGGGAGTAGGCTGTTGAAAGCATGCCTGGCTTTGTTGATGCGGCTTTTGATGTCATCGTCCGCTCCACCGTCCTTGTTGACAATGCTCCCCAGATACACAAAGCGATCTGTTTCCAGGATGTTCTCTCCTTGAAGTTGAATTGGGAGTTCCTGCTTGTTGTTGATTCTCATCACTTCTATATGTTTTTACTGTATATATAAATGTATTTTTATTTGTACTTTAAATTGTATGTTTTCAAATTTACATGTTAGATTCTGGAAAGAAATGGATGTACAGAAGTTCGTGGGTTATTTTAAAAGGTTATCATTTTATCAATTATTTAATGTGGTTTTTGTCTAATATTTCTTTCTAGTAATATCAATGGTAATATACAGTTGAGAAATAAACAAAAATACAATATAAATTTAAAAAATACCCCTGCAGAATATGTCCCCATTCCTCATCCTCATCATTCCTAACGCCATTCTTAATAACAATTAGTATAACAATAATTATAACAGTATAACAATCAGTATTTATGATGCACACAGCACACACTCATGGCAGTGGCGCCTATGAAACCCAAATAAGTCTCATGCATTCCAACGTAGCTACACCAACACAAAAACAGACTTATCACACCCAGTCACCTTCCACACAGGGCAAGTCAACCGACAGACCGACCTAGAACAGCTTTCAGTTAAACATAACAACACTGACAGAAAAAAAAACTTGTCTAAGTTGGGATTGGTATGTGTCGGGACGGGCAAATACTTAACTGTGTCGGGACGGGCAAATACTTGTGGAAAAAACAAAGGAAGGTCTTACAAAAGGTTTTTAGATGTGATGTCTGCAGTATCTAAACACAGGGCAGAGAAAGGTAGATTGTTTGGGACAACAGATGAGAGAAGTAAGACTGTCCCTCTGTCATGGAGCCTGGGTGACAGATGCCACTTCTCTGTGTCAAAATTTGTCTCTAGTCATCAAAAGCGTGTAAAACATTGGAGTCAACAACTCTGGACAAGCATATCTCAAAGCAGGAAACAGGTGGTTTGTTGAACCCCGTGCGACTTCTTTCTTATCTACAAACACATCATCTTCCTCCTTCCCTCACGCTTCTCTCTTTTATATTGCTCTCTCTCTCCACTCTCTATCCTCTCCTCGCTTTCTTGTTCTCTTGTGTAAAAATCACTGTTAAAAAGGATGGAAGTCAAAGAAAGTAATAAATGTAAAAATCTTATAAATGTGTCTTCTGGACTTATTTCTACTCATTGCAAGAAACATACACAATATATGGCTTCTTGAGCAGAGATGGGGATGCTGGGTGTGAAAACGCTGAATAAAAACTTTTAGAGAGATTTCAGAAATCTTGAAGAAACGGCGAACAATGTATTGTAATTTTCAGCACGAATTCCAGATATGTTTGTCCAACCAATCCATGTCTTCAAGAACTGTTGTGTAGAGACCCGGATGTCATTTGAAGTAGCTGGAGAAAGGCAATTATAGTTTGAAGTCGACACTGCCGATACGCAGATCTCAAATCTAAGATGTCAATAGTGAAGCTCCTTGAGCTAATGACATAAGGTGATGTGACGTCAAAGTAAGGTGACGACAAAAAGGAAAAAGAGCAGACGACAGCGTGTCAGAGAAAGGAGCACCAACATGGCCGTGGCCATTGCTCTAGTTGCGCACCTGCTGACGGTTCCTGCTTTTATTTGAGTGCTGGACGGTTGTCATCAGTCCACAACACCACACCACTCGGTTACAGTTGGACAAACATTTTTCAGACTTTCGGATCTCAATCGACTTTCCCGTTATAACAAATCTCATTCCGGTAAGAGAGAGGTTGTTGTCAGCATAGAACCTCAAGAGGCTCCAGGCCTTTTATGAGGGCGTTCCCATGACTAGTCAGACAGTATTACTTATTATTATTATATTACCAATAAGTCGTTTGCTTAGGTACTAATCATTTGATTAACCATTAATCATGTAATTAGAGGGTACTGTATCCTGCATGACGGCGAAATATATTTTAACTCGACCTATGAGTGTTCTTGCAGATGTGGACTGTCGTAGTGAGTTGTGATCACTGGTGTGAATCCCAGCCAAGTAACAACACAATAAGCGAGAGGTGTGTTTACATTTGCATGAGACTGGCTGAGAGAAATGCACTCTTATAACAACTTGTATAGTGACTGAGTAATCTTAGCCACCGCCTTTGGACTTTGACCTAACTCGTTCTAGAGCATTGCTCTTTCTTTCTTTACATTGATTATGGTGTCTTCTGTAGTCTTGTGTTTTTGGTTGTCTTAACTTTGTTTTCAGTTGTTCTATGGGTGTATCAAGTCGCTTCCACCTAGAGACCAGTTCTTCCACTAACGGTCTCTGCAGCCTATGACTAGCCCGTCATGTCCGAGTTGTTTTTGTTTGATATTTTATCTCCATTTCCCTGCAGTTATTTCTTGTTTGTTTTATTATATATATATTTTTTTTTATCTACGATCTCTTCTTTATCTACTGGATTACAGGAGGTCGACTTCACTCCCAGTATATGTATTCCCCTTTTTGCTCCATGGATCTTCTCAACTACATCTTGATAACTCATTCTTCCTGCGTTTCAGAAATGACGATTGCGTCAGTTGTTGTTGTCTCTCTCGACCACAGGAAAAGGAGGTATGAAATTGTATTACTACTACATAAATATTGCTCATAAACCTTTATATTTCAAGGAGTGTCAAACAGTGTAACACTTTCATGAGAGTTGCATGAACCTTTAGCTAGTGGCAGGTTTTGATTTTTTTTAAATTTTTTTTAAGAAAAGTCCTCAAATCCGCGTTTATGAGTTCTGACTGCCCCGGCGTCCTGTAGGAAAGGTCAGAGTACTTTACCCCGCAGTAAGAGTGCACGGAATGTAATCAAGATATGTATCTCTCGGTGGTCGACTTGCCAAACCTACTGCACACCGATGTTTGTGTGTGTTGGGGGCTCTTTCTTTTATTTATAACTTTTTGAGGGAATGAATGACATTTTCGTCCTCTAATGTCTCTTGCCGAGCCACGATTTAACTTTCATAGTTCACATCCATCTGCCGCAGGAGGTTGTATTTTGTTTAAATGACAGTTGAGTTGAATATTTTTACAGCATTTCCTAAGATCTCAGAGAGTTCTCCGGATACACCCCAACGAAGATCACCCAGCACAAAAAAAGTGTTGAATGCATTACACCCGTTTACACCCATCAGACCAAAAAAAAAAAAGTGCTTGAAAACATTTTGTCAACAACCTTCAAGGACACACACACACACGGACTAGATTCCAGAGAAAAAGAGATAGTTCGCTATTTTTTTTAAGTTTCTGTGTTTGTGTAATTTTTTCCATTCCAGTGTTGCAGTTACATGTGAAGGTTTCCCGCTGGTATAGTGATGATGCTTGCCGGCTTGTCAAATAACGAGGCCGCTCACTCACAAACTTTCTGAAATAAAGGTCTGTCGGTTCATTCTTATTTTTAAAGTATTTTTGACTCACACGTTCCTGTCTCCCCACAATATCTCGCGTCTAGACAAACTAAACAAGCTAAATCATGTTCGAGAATAATTTTACATAAACACAGCTAGAGCTTATCCATACATCCTCGTATGAAAAAAATAAGATAATAAAAACAATGAAGCAAATGTTATAGTTTAGTTTTATGGGATTATGTGAGATTATGTTGATACCACGCATGCTAACATTTTCAGTCTAACCAGATATATGGCGGTCTCCCTGTCTCGCATTGCTAGAGGAGCAGACAGCAACATGGAGAATCACTTTTTCCAATTTACTGCCCACTTGGAAAGGTCACCCGTGTACACTGGAGTTTAAGTGTACATATCATGACTCATACCAGGAGACGAATGTTGTGTTCCTACAAGTGAATTAAAAGGAACACTTGGAGAAGCAGAAGCGAAAAGAGAGCGGTACTACTGTCACAACCGTTACAATCACACCCAGTCCTCTGTCCACAGTTGCTCTTGTGATGTACTCACCCCAGCTTTCTTTCTTCAGACAAAATAATACTTTGCTACCCGCCACACTCAAACCTGCGGAAAACCCCAAAGCTTAATTTAGAAGTTAGTCACAGTATTGATATAAATATTTACACAGTGATAACCAACATCAAACTGTCTCGTTCCCACCTGAACTTTGTAATGTTCGTTCAGATAAAAGTTCGACGCCCACTACTAAATAAAATTTTTAACTCAGTCCCCAAACAGAAACAACACCCGTGTGTACATAGATACTTCTTTTTATTTCCTTTGATCACGAAGACTGAACCGGGAGAGTGTGTTCAGGAGGGTGTGGAGAGGAGTGGGGAGGGAGCGTTACGTGAGTCGTTATCTCACATCACCCAACCCTCCCCCTTATTTTTGTGTTGTTTGCTGCTGTGCGTGCGCGCGTGCACAGACCAGGCGCGCCTGCGTTGCCAAAAGAGAAGATCGGCCTGTAGTGGTGTTCACTGTGGCTGTGAGCAGTCAGCGTGACAGTGTGGACGTGTCGTGAGCAGAACAGGTGCACCGTGTAGGACGGTGACGCGACGTGTGGTGGGACCATGTGCGTCACACTCACCATGGAGCGACGGCGGCCGCAGGTTGTTGTGTTCTTCTTCCTTTTTGTGGGTCACGTCTGCGCAGGTTAGTACGAGTTGCAGTGGAAGGAGCTGCTGTGCTTGATCGTGTCTGTGTGTGTGTGTGCAGCGTGTGAAGACGATGAGTGGTGTGCGGCTGCTGTCCCCGTATGTAATGACTGGCCACGTCTGCGTCATCTGACCTACGACCTTCCGCTCTCTCTTTCTCTTTCTCTCTCTCTGTGTAATGGCGATGAGGAAACATTAACATGAAGACACTGCTTGTTATTTCGATTGCCAGGTGTCGTTAACATGTCAACGTTTATCTGTGTCCGCATTTTTTTTAAATGTCGACGTTTATATGTTTGTGTGTGTGTGTGTCCGCATGTTTATGAATGCATGAGGGATCGAAAGACAGATCAATATAGCTGTGTGTTAGTGTGTGTGTGTGTAGGAATGAGAGAAAGAATTCTGTAGGCGTGCAAGAAGTCGGGGTAATGAAAGACGGATGTCATAACAGGGAAGAGTCAAGGGCAGACACAGGGTAGTGCATGAGGTAGCGCTGTGTCGGCGCCAGTAGCAAGCCGGGTGTATGAGTACGTACCACCCGTACACGACTCCCTTACCCATGAGTAAAGGTCGAACACCGCTCGCCCATATTCTCGCTGGCGTATTCATGGCACTGCGCTCGGCAAATCTTGCAGGAAGCAGATATCACTCGTGCGAATTGCATCGGAACCTGGCAGATCGCAGACGACCCAGAAAATGAAGGGGTGTGGTGGGGATGGGAGGGAGAACTAAGGGTGGGAGGGACGGCTCGGAGAGGAAAAGGGAGCGGATGGGAGACAACGGAGCATCGATCCAGCCGCATCGACGCTATCTCCAGTGCATTTCATTTCCGCGGTCACTTTCAGACCTCGTCTGCATTCGCTCCATCCTTGTGATGCGAACCTGTGGCGCCCCCTGTGAGCAGTTCACACGATGTCTCGCGCAGTGTCGCTGGCTGTGACGAGGAGAAACGTGCCACGACAGCGACCCGTCATGCCATTCACTGTCTGTGCCGCTGGCTGACCCCGGTGGTGGCAGTCGTGTCCCCCTCGTGTCTGCTGTTCCCAGCAAACGAACGTCTACAAGCGACAGATTATATTTCCATTTTCCTGCTCTTCTTCATTTTAGTTTCCTGCAACGCACATAATTTCTGGTCCTTAATGCCAAATACCGTTCTGGGCATCTGGTTTCAGGGCTGCTGCTTTGTCTTGATAATAGTCTTAAAATAATCCCTCCCGCTCCAACAACCACCACCATTTGTGGAAACAAATATATCATAGGATGAAGAGCTCATCAGTTGCCATCTTTGCTGACTCAGTGTGCTGTGCAGATTAGTGCTTTAATTAAAACTAACCCTGACCTGTAACCTTTGTCTTTATTAGATGTGGGCCCATAGTCTTGAAGTGAGGGTAACTCGTTGCCCTGGGGCAACATGGGAAACTGACGGATAAGCGTCTTGTCTTTGAAGTTATAAAACTTTGTCCGGGCCCCACAGATGTTGTTTTACCCCTGAAGATGTAGTTATTAAGAGTTCCTGATTTTGCCCCGAGGAAACAGCTTATATATTACTTTTGCTTCGTAACTACGGGTCCACATGGATAATAATATTCATGCCTCCTTCTCTCGTTACCTAGCCCTCACCTTGGGCTGCGAACGTGTATGCTTCAGGCTCATCGTTGGTATAGGTTAGAGGTTAGAGGTTAGAGTTGCACTCGCAACACACCTTAACCATGACACGCGCTAGGTCACATGTAAAGCCTGAGTGAAGAGCTCATATGATCCTCGTTCACTCCATCCTGGCGTTGTCTGTGGACAGTCACTGGGTTTCTCTTGCACACTCGTCCGTTTATACGTTTTAATCGGTAGCCGGTTGGTAGAGGGAGAGAAAGGGTTAATATGCATTGAGCGCAAGGTTTTTGTACCGATGACCCTTCCCTCAAAAAGGGTGAGCGAGAGAAAGAGGGAGGTGTTAAACTGGGTCCATTACCGACTTTTGCAGTGCATGCTAGCGCTGGTTTAAACAGGGTGTGGGAAAGAATGTGATTTATTTTCGCGAGACAAAAGTCCGTAAGATAAAAGACAATTAAATTGGTTAGGGACTGGTGAGGCATGGCGCTCAGTGGTCATCTTCCATTCAACCCATCCCCCTTCTAACACGAAGGTTATACAGGTAAGACACTCGACAAAGACGTGGCTAATGACCCCGTACCTGTCACATTACGTGGTCCGCGCCGTGTCCACTGGGTGCTTCGTGTTAATTAATTTTCTTTCCAGCTGACAGGGAAAGACCACGTCCCTCTTCTACCTTCGCCCACATTTTTGTCAGTGGAATTGCTGTGTAGAATTGAGGACATTGAACTACGTGGTGCAGCAGCAATGAAAATCGCTAAAACGAACAAACACACACTTGAATGCAATACTTGCACAGCCCTCGGATACTCGACTGTAAGTTGAACTCTTGCCCTCATGGAGAGCTCCAGCCTCCAGCCATTAAGATAAGAGAATGTCTGACAAGCGTACGGATCTATCCTTGGTGCGTTTCCTAATTGGTGCTATTTGTTTTATGTTTTCAGTGCTGTCTGTCTGTGGGCGCTCAGTACAGCTGCTTGTCAGTTTTTTCGAGTGTTGCTTATCTTTACTATAACTAATGTGTAAAAGGGTTCACCCATATATGCCAGCAAATGTGCAGGTGCATGGTATTTACTGCACATGGTGCTTGATACGAGACACCTATCTCTTACCACCTTCTCTGGAAACCACCTTCCGTATGTAAAGGCCGAGTTCCTAGCAGTTAAAAAAATAAGACGGGTATTTTTTCTGTTGCTTATGTCACTCGCTTCATTTCACTACACCAACGGGTCTAATAACTTGGTAAAGCTCGCTGGAAATTTACTAGTACCCCACATCTGGGGATATTCCCTGACTCCCATTCCGTTCTCGAAATACAAGCATATAAACCAGCACAAAAGAAGTAAACGATGCAGACACCAGACTAGGTTGCACGTGCGGTCTTGAAAATAATTTTTTAATCGCATGTCTCAACTGCACGTGGACTTTGCTGTTTGGTCTCAACAGTCGACTTGTCACCAGAGACCGTGACTTGAGACTCACTGTCACCCCGTCACACCTGCACACCAGGTGACAGTGAGTTTTGGAGGTTTATATATATATACCTACTAAATAGGAATTCAAGAAAATCCATTTTTACGCTTGGTGCAGATGAGATTCGTAGTCGTCGACATCTCACTTGCCAGCATCAAGACTTGTTGCAGGGGATGTTATTTACTCATATTCTGTCATATACCCCCATGGTAGCTGCTCGGTCGCATTGCACGCTGTCGTTAGTCCGAGGGTTAGTTGATTTAACCACCATACAAGTTGATACTACCATCTTGCCGAAAGTCGATTCGACTTACATGATCATCATCCATGCGAATGAATTGAAAGACAACATAACGAGAAATGAATGAAAATTTGAATAAGTTTTCTGTACCGGAATGGGTTGACCTGTATGCAGTCGAGTCTGTTAGCTTTGTCGTGGGTGGGTGCGTGTGGGATGGGTGGATGGATACATGTTTTTCTTTTAAGATCGTAGGTGTAATTTTTTGTTTAAAATGTATTTAAACATAAATTCTGTCAGTTCGATAGACCCCGGACTGTCTTTAGAAGATTACACAACACTCTAGGGGTTTTGTGTGCTTGCGCGTTCGTGTGTGTGTGTGTGTTGATTCAGTAACTATAAATCACTTTTTTCGGTTTGTTTATGCAGTGATGCCGCAACTTTTTCGGGCCTGCGCCATATCATTTCGGACAGCCGTGTCGCGCCACTTCACCGCAAAAAATAAAAAAAAAAAATAAATAGAGCAGATACCATTTTTATTAGAAACAAGTTGTACTTATCATTAATTATTAGAATTAGTGGGATATTTTGAAGTTGTTTACCCGAAACCAACTTCTGAATGTCCGGCCCCGCTCATCTTTCTTAGAACACCAAGTCGAGCACTGAATCGAATTGCTTCGTCCACGAAAAAATAGATGAGATACGCCCTTACGTGGGGATAAATACTTCTTCTTCCTTTTTTCGTTTTTAAGGTCTCTTTTATTACTAACATGCCAGATTTCCTGCACTGTGGGCAGAAGTTTTGCGGCCGGATGGATGTTCACCGCGTCCGGCCGGATATGGCCCGCGGCCGTAGTTGTGCATCCCTGGTTTATGGGTTTAGATTTTAACTGAATTTGCTTGCCTTTTGTGTGAATGCCTAAAAATTTTCGTGCGCTCCCTTGTGAAGAAAGTAGCCTGAAGCCGCAGCGTTCGATAGCGTATGAATCTGACTTAAAAAGAACCTTCGTACACAAAACTCACAGTGACACCATTGGTGGCTGCTTCTTACTGTCTGCTCTCTCTGTCAAACCTGACTTCAAAAGAACATTATTTTTGTTTAATCTTGCGCGTCTGCAGCGAATACTGTTATAGTACCCCTTCTATAGTTTAGTTATCGAATCGCTTCTTATCTGAGGTCATGATCGAAATGACACGTGCATGTGTCGAATCGAACTGATGACCACACCCACTTCTTGCCCCCACATCCTAGTGTAAACCATCATATAAAACTGTTATTATGTCTGGAAAATTCAGTTTTTGCAAACCAGTAAAGTAAAAGGTGAATATAAGCAGACGAAATGAAAATCCAGGCACCAAACAGTAGGCAGGCGCCATCACGAGTCGCAGCTTGTGGAAAACATACTTTACATGGCTGCATAGCGAGACATATCAGTGCAATATTGAGACATGTTTTGGCGTAAACACCATTTACTGACTTATGTGTTCTTTTTCTAATAAGGTAATCAACTTGTCTTTGCAACTGAAATCGCGGGTTGGTGAGATGGAAGATATTTTTCGCCGGCCACCTTGCACACAAGAAGTACACGTGCTAGATGGGGCACGCTTGAGTTCTCACGACAGGGATTGTCTAACAGGGTACATTTTGTTCGGTAAACCTTTCAGCTACACAGCTACAATACATATACACACTTCTATCCTCGGCTTAGGAGCAGACACCTGCAACTTCCAACCTGTTCCGGCCAGCACTGAAAACTCCGTCTAGGCCTACGATAGCCAGCAACATTGTGGAACATTGATTATTTTGTAAGGGTTTCTCCGGTAATCCACATTTATTACCCTCTACCCTCATGACTATAATCCCCTCTAGTGGAAGCACTTTCTCCCCAACCAGTCAGCCGACAACAGTTTTATACGCTAGTTGCGTGTGGTGCACACTGCTCCCTAGTGACGTCAACTTCCTGTCTCTTCCCCCAGCTCAAGACCCGCCTCTAAAGTTGCAGCTTCTGACCGAAGGAGCATCAGCTGACCGTGGGTCAGTCGGCGAGCTTGACCTGCAGTGAAACAGACCAATGACGCTGATTCTATCCTACCACGTGACGTGACTGCACTACTCCCCGGCCACACAGACCGAATGCGCAACCTCACCATCCAGGCGGCGCTGGGCCCCGCTTCCTCCCTGATGAATTCGAAATCGACTTTAAGTACACCGACGACGGGGTCGCATTTCAGCTGAAAATCTCACGGTAAGCGTTGATTGTATATTTTTATTACAGCAAAGGATGTAACAGAGCGCAGTCATTCGACAAAGAATGCAAGACAGTGTATGATCAGGGTACTAGCATTCCGGTATGTATGAGAAATAATAATAACAATCATAAATAATATATTTTCTTAATTCTTCTATGTGAATGGTGATATGGCACTTCCTAGTGAGTGAGAGAGAAAGAATTGAGTGAGGAAATTTTTTTATCTCCGAAAGATTGCTGTCAAAGGCATGTTGTTGTAGACGCAAACGTTACATTCTTTGCATGATGACATTTTTGCATTCCAGCTTGACACAGACGTACTTGTTAATTCTTTTAAATGCTTTTAAGTGAACAAACGGTTTTTTCAGCAGGCCGCTGATAGCACTACAAGCTTTTGTTTTAACGAACCTCTTGATTGTCTGATAGCCTTCCCCCCTTTTTTAATCTTTTCTCCACCTTGAACCGCAGCCGCACCTGCGTGACGTCAGCGCCAGATTCACTACTTTGACTGCACTATTTATTCTCCTTCATTCTTGCAGCCGGCGATGCCGAGATGGCGAGTTTAATCTGCCGCGTCATCGATACAAAGAGCGAGTGATCGTCAGCTCGGAGCCAGCCCTGGTAACCTTGTCCGTAGACACTCTGTACATCAGCGTGCATACGTGTGTCATGCTTGCCTTCGTTCGTTTGTTCTTGTGCTGTTTGATTCTACAGTTCTTAAACAAGAAAGTAGCAAGCTTTCTTTGAATTGCTGCAAGAGCTAACGGTGCTTAAAAATAACAGAAACCTCTCGAAAGTACAGAGGACAAATTGGTCAGACTGCTCTCAAACCAATTCTCAGATTGACTCGGAGATAAAACCTGACAGCTGTCCCGAGTTCAACAAGTAAATAACTCATAAAAATTGGGGAAAAAAAACTTAATGTTATCATTTGTGAACTTGAAGGATGAAGGGATATATGCAAGTAAGATGAACAAAGTTGGATTGAGTTTTTATTTATTTTTTTCAGGCGATGTGAACACATAAGTCTCATGTTCGACGTATGCGAAGCCCATGACAGCTCGAGGGACAACCCCTCCATAAGTCTGGAGGAAGGTGAAACGGGAGCTCACGTGCGAGCTCGAAGGATTCAACGAGAGAACTCAAGCGAGCTCCTACTGAGACGAACCGTGTAAGGAGCTCGAAGGTGGAATATTAGAATGGACAAAGTGTGCGCCAGAGCCAAGCTCGAGGTCGACGCTACTGGCCATCGCCGTCCTCCTCATCTGGACGACCGCTGCTTGACAGGGGAAAAAAAGTCACGTGGTGGCCCAATCTCTTTTCCACGCCAGATACTCAGGGTAGCTTCCTGTGAAGTCCATTCACCGTAAGTCACTTCCAGGTTAGTTGAAGGGACCAAACAGACAAAGCCTTATCATAGTTACTAAAATGTACAGCAGAGACGAAAATTTAATAATTAATAAATACGCTAAAAATTTCAAGCACGTAAAGACAGTCTTGGAAAGCACATAACTTACCGAAAAATGAATATGAAGGAGAAATGAAATTTAAACTGCAATTAATAAACACATTTCCCTGACTTATCAAGAGACTCAATTGATAAATAAAAGACGAAGGAAGAGTGTGGTCTATTAATACCTAGTCCTCAGACGACCTGAACAGATAAAGGTGCGACCTTACTGAGAAAAACCCTACCCGTCTCTCTGTCTGTGTTTCCAGTGTTCAGCAGTCGTGTCACTGCGACATAGCATCACGAGCGATAACAAACCGTACTGTCAACATCACCTGCATCGTCGATCACACATTCATACCTGTGCAGAGTACATGGGAAACGAGAGACGAGAACAGTAGATGAGAACATCCAATCCAACACACGCATCTTCACACGGTGAGATGGCTTCTCTTTTTCCCCCTTTCCTTCACATTAATGTCCTCTCTCCTTCATTGATTTCACTTCTTCGAGATTTCAAGATTTCGAGACATTCAGACACACACACACTTTCTCTCTCTCTTTCCTTTGCTTTCATAACACAAAAGCGAGACTAATCAGTCAGATCTCCCAGTTCTAGAAACGAGTGCATAAAAATTACTGATATTTTACTATAAGATGTATAAATCCGATTATTTTTTATTCTGGAATCTTTTAATCTGGTTCCATGACCACAGAGAACACCGCAACATCCAGGAGTAGAAGTGTGTGATTTGTTTGCTCGCAGCGAAGTATCCTTGCGATTTTATCAGTTTTTTAATTTTAAATTTAATTTATTATTGGGGTTACGTGAAGAAATTTTGTAACACGATGTCACACAAACAGGATGGTTGCTGAGGACAGAGCTGCTAAGAAGGAAAGAGGATAGAATTTCATATAGAGAAGGAAAACCGAGTGTTACTAATCTACCTCTCAAGTTGCAGGCCTTCTTTAGCTGCAGTATACTCGAAAGAAGAAGAAATTAAAGAAGTTTTATTGGTCATTGGTAGGCTCACCTCTTGCTGTGCCAATGCAGTGAGACATGTTACAAATCAGTCCGTTGTGTCTACCATCACATAGCCACATTCTTCATTTATGTTTTAAAAAATATATATGATTTGCTAAAATACCATGTTAATTGATTTTGTATTGATATTGTTGGAACGGATTAATTTAATTTCCATTGTTAAATAGGGAAAAGTTCATACAAGCTATTCATGAAGAATTAAATGCGTAACCAGGAGTGGAACAACAAAGGGACCAGCTTGCGATGAAGATGTTAAATTAGTTAAAACCCAGATGTAAAGACAGTTTCGATCTCCTCCCAAATTCTCTTTCTGGTACTTTGTGATGTGATAATAGTGGTAAGAAATGATACATATATCAAACAAATTAACCTTCACTTCATTGTGACAGCCTATGTACTACGCGGCTCAATGTGTAATCGTAGGGTAGTAGTCTTCTGTCGTTGTCCACATGAGTGTAACTGCATTGCAGGCTGAACACACTCACAAGAGTCAGTCTCGTGCTTACAACCTGATATGTTCAATGAAGCTACCAACTATTTCTTAACTCAATGACAAGAAGGCTGTGTCACCCGGCATGTGGGCTGTGGTCACTCCTCCTTAGTGACGGATGTTCTTGTGCTTGTGTCACTCTGCTATGCATGTTCTCCTACTGTCGTTACCTACACAGGGCATGTTGCTAAATACGAAGGAATGTCTAACAGAAAAAGACGCGCCGCTAAACGGGAACTCCTATTATTTGTCGGGATTAAAAACAAACGTCATACTGAGCCTGGACGTTCAGATTGTCCATACACAGTGTTGTTGATAGAAGGAGGCCAGACACTGATTAAGATCACTTACATGCTCAGCTGGACTAATTACAGAATCAACTTAATGAAAAAAGACACTTTAGAGATTATTGATCATCGTCATTCAATTTTGACTCAAATAGAAATTACGAGAGGCTTGATTATGGTGTATCATTATCATCCTCTAAATGGAAATATTATACTATATCTAACTTTAAGTCTAAAGTGATATTGTATAGAGTTTGTCAGAGCATTTTACATTTCAATGGTTTGTCACATTTTATATTAAAAGTGTATAGAACCGAAAGCCA